>NC_047135.1:345000-547500 GCF_009829125.3 Periophthalmus magnuspinnatus | reverse complement strand
GAGTATACAGTAGTACACAGTAGTACAGTAGTACACAGTAGTACAGTAGTACACAGTCGCTCTGCTGGAGCACACAGTGGCCAGGCCGGGTCTTTGGCAGGGGCCGGAGTCTGGGGCCCGTGGAGAGGTCTTTACCCAGAATGCCGAGCCCATCTGTGTCTGAGGAGGCAGCTGGCTGTGTGTGTGTGTGTGTGAGTGTGAGGGGGTGTGTGTGTGTGTGTGTGTGTGTGTGTGTGTGTTGGGGTGAGTGTGTGTGTGTTTGTGTGAGTGTTAGCGTGTGAGCTAGCGCCAGGGCATAGCGGCCAGCGAAGTATTTGTGTGAGTTTAGGGTCATGGAGCTAAGTACTGCTGCTAGTTTGACCTTTGCTACTACTGCAAATAGTACTGCAAATAGTACTTTTACTACCACTCTGACTTTTGGAAGTTGGACTCAGACTTTTGTACCTTTACAACTATTACCTTTACTACTATGACTACTACTACTACTGCTACTACTACTAGTACCATTACTACTATAATTATTACTTCCTGTGATAACCCCGTGTATTACTCTTACACATTTCGCAGTACTACTGCAGTTCTGCCTGTTACTTGTCGTTTCTTGCCGTATCCTTAAGTCAAATTGTTTCCTAAAATAAAACTTTGAAGGACAAAGTGAGTCACATTCCGTGTTTTTCCTCGTCTGTGTAAGTCGTATCACATAATCTGCTCTAAATCTGTCCGTGGGCCCCGGATCGTTCCAAAATGAGATCCACTGAAGTAAAGCCGGACCGGCCTCAGCGCGGAGCCGGGTCCATCCCACCCAAATCTGCTTCCTGCTCGTCCCGTCGCCTCCGGAACGTTCCAGATGGAAGCGCTCAGCGGCCGAGCTTAAGACGAGAAACGAGAGACGACCAGAGAGAAAAGAGCAGACGTCTGGACCTCCTCCTCCTCCTCCTCCTCCTCCTCCTCCTCCTCCTCCTCCTCCTCCTCCTCCTCCTCCTCCTCTCCTGACAGAGGAGATACTGAGGGAGACGCACACTCACTATACGTGTGTGTATAATAATAATAATAATAATAATAATAATAATAATAATAATAAATATATAAATAAATATATAAATAAATATATAAATAAATATATAAATAAATATATAAATAAATATATAAATAAATAAATAAATAAATAAATATATATATATATATATATATATATATATATATATATATATATAAATTAATAATAATAACTTCATTGTATTTAACTCCTGGACTGTTGTCATAGCGATTAACATAATTAACATAAAGTATCATTTTGCCTTACTACATTTTACTGAGAAACTTTAGACAAATAAAAAACTAAAATATATTTATTATTATTTATTTTTCTCTGACACATGAACCGTCCACCTTCAGACTCACTGTGAACAAAAACTGTTTGAATCTGATGCAAACTTTTATTTGCCTTGTTGTCGTAGCAACTGACAATTAAAAACAATATTATTATTACATCAAATACTAAAAATCCTGTCCATAATGAAGATGAACTCAGGTCCAGTCTCTGGGCCTCAGGTCTCTGGGCCTCAGGTCTCTGGGCCTCAGGTCTCTGGGCCTCAGGTCTCTGGGCCTCAGGTCTCTGGGCCTCAGGTCTCTGGGCCTCAGGTCTGTGGGCCTCAGGTCCGTGGGCCTCAGGTCCCTGGGCCTCAGGTCCCTGGGCCTCAGGTCCCTGGGCCTCAGGTCCCTGGGCCTCAGGTCTCTGGGCCTCAGGTCCCTGGGCCTCAGGTCCCTGGGCCTCAGGTCCCTGGGCCTCAGGTCCCTGGGCCTCAGGTCTCTGTCTGTGGGAGTTTGTGATGTTTTGTCGTTTTGATCTGTGATAAAAAACCACAGTGTCTCTTTAAACACAAACACATTATGTCCTTGTTTCACTGACGTGACGCTCCCCTCTGCTCCTCACGAGAACAAGCACCTCCTGTGTCCTCAGCCCTCACTCCTCCCTCCTCTCTCTCACTCCTCCCTCCTCCCTCTCCCTCCTCTCCCCTCTCCCTTCTCCCTCCTCCCTCCTCCTATCCCCCTCCCTCGCCCCCCTCCCTCCTCTCCCTCCTCGCCTCCCTCCTCCCTCCTCCTATCCCCCTCCCTCGCCCCCCTCCCTCCTCTCCCTCCTCGCCTCCCTCCTCCCTCCTCCCTCCTCCCTCTCGCTCCTCGTGGTGTAAGGCGTCATCTTGTTAGCTCATTACGACGGACGATATCGCACCACTAACCGAGGAGGAGGAGGAGGAGGAGGAGGAGGAGGAGGAGGAGGAGGAGGAGGAGGAGGAGGAGGAGGAGGAGGAGGAGGAGGAGGAGGAGGAGGAGGAGGAGGACTCTCTGTTGTGTGTTAACTTTGGTTTCCTTGTGTGCAACTGTTATGAGTCACGGTCCAATGTGATTGGGTCTGTGTGTGTGTGTGTATATGTGTGTAAATGTGTGTGTATGTGTGTGTGTATGTGTGTGTATATGTGTGTGTAGGGGTGTGTATGTGTGTGTATATATGTGTATATGTGTGTGTATATGGGTGTGTACATGTATGTGTATGTGTGTGTGTATATGTGTGTGTATATGTGTGTATATGTGTGTATATGTGTGTGTATATGTGTGTATTTCGATCCTTTTCCTCCACATTTTTGTCGTTGTTGTTTTGGTGATTTTCAGATTTAAAGTTAATTTATTTGAGAAACTTGATATTCTCACACGTTGTACAGTTGTGCAGTTGTGTATATGTGCAGTTGTGTAGTTGTGTACACGTGCAGTTGTGTAGTTGTACAGTTGTGTACTTGTACAGTTGTGTACTTGTACAGTTGTGTACTTGTGTACTTGTACAGTTGAAGTGTTTTCAAAGGTGTAACTGTTTCTGCTTAAAGTGAAAAATGTAAAGTTGAAATCGTCCGATGGACAAACGTCACAAAATATGAGACAAATGTTTGACTCAGTTTAAACTCGTCCAAACGGATCAAGAGCCAGATTTAACACAACAGAGAAGTGTGTGTGTGTGTGTGTGTGTGTGAGTGAGTGAGTGTGAGGGGGTGTGTGTGTGTTATATGTGTGTGTGTGTGTTGTATATATGTGTGTGAGTGTGTTGTGTGTGTGTTGTATATGTGTGTGTGTGTTGTGTGTGAGTGTGTGTATTGTGTGTTGTATATGTGTGTGTGTGTGTTGTATATATATGTGTGTGTGTGTTGTGTGTGAGTGTGTGTGTGTATTGTGTGTTGTATATGTGTGTGTGTTGTGTGTGTGTGTGTTGTGTGTGTGTTGTGTGTGTTCCCTCGTTGTTCGTCTCAGGGTTTTCTGTCTGACGTCTTAATTTGTGAAACTTTAAAGAGGCAACGAGTCTGAGTCTGATTCTCTTCCTCTGTTTCTTTTCTCTTCCTCTTCCTCTGTTTCTTTTCTCTTCCTCTGTTTTTTTTCTCTTCCTCTTCCTCTGTTTCTTTTCTCTTCCTCTGTTTCTTTTCTCTTTCTCTTCCTCTGTTTCTTTTCTCTTTCTCTTCCTCTGTTTCTTTTCTCTTTCTCTTCCTCTGTTTCTTTTCTCTTTCTCTTCCTCTGTTTCTTTTCTCTTTCTCTTCCTCTGTTTCTTTTCTCTTCCTCTTCCTCTGTTTCTTTTCTCTTTCTCTTCCTCTGTTTCTTTTCTCTTCCTCTTCCTCTGTTTCTTTTCTCTTCCTCTGTTTTTTTTCTCTTCCTCTTTCTCTGTTTCTTTTCTCTTCCTCTGTTTCTTTTCTCTTTCTCTTCCTCTGTTTCTTTTCTCTTCCTCTGTTTCTTTTCTCTTCCTCTTCCTCTGTTTCTTTTCTCTTTCTCTTCCTCTGTTTCTTTTCTCTTCCTCTTCCTCTGTTTCTTTTCTCTTCCTCTGTTTTTTTCTCTTCCTCTTTCTCTGTTTCTTTTCTCTTCCTCTTCCTCTGTTTCTTTTCTCTTCCTCTTCCTCTGTTTCTTTTCTCTTTCTCTTCCTCTGTTTCTTTTCTCTTCCTCTTTCTCTGTTTCCAGTCGTTTGTTTCTGTTTTTATAAACAATAATTATGAAGATTTATTTTGAAATTGTTTCACAAATTTGTGAGTTTTGGCTGATTCTGATTCACTGCGACGCCAGAACAGACACTTTATTTATACTTTATTTATACTTTATTTGTACTTTATTTATAGTTTTATTTGTACTTTTATTTTTACTTGTTTGTAAAGTTTCTTTTTTGTAATTATCCAAAAAATGACAGTTGTACTTTTAAAGATAAATCGTGTTGTACCTCAGAGTCGTGAACAGTTTCAAAAGTTTAATTTTGCTTCATTTTCAGAATAAAACTGTTTGATTTATTATAACTCATGACCTTTGACCTTTGACCCTCTGTCATGTGACCTGCAGCTTCAGTTTGAAATGTCACAGAAAAAAACTACAAATCAGACACGAAAGTCTGAGTCTAATGAGGCACCAAGTACTACAGTCTAGTACTGCAGTCTAGTACTGCAGTCAGGTACTACAGTCTAGTACTACAGTCTAGTACTACAGACTAGTACTACAGTCTAGTACTACAGTCTAGTACTACAGTCTAGTACTACAGTCTAGTACTGCAGTCTAGTACTACAGACTAGTACTACAGTCTAGTACTACAGTCTAGTACTACAGTCTAGTACTACAGACTAGTACTACAGTCTAGTACTACAGTCTAGTACTACAGTCTAGTACTGCAGTCTAGTACTACAGTCTAGTACTACAGTCTAGTACTGCAGTCTAGTACTACAGTCTAGTACTGCAGTCTAGTACTGCAGTCTAGTACTACAGACTAGTACTACAGTCTAGTACTACAGTCTAGTACTACAGTCTAGTACTACAGACTAGTACTACAGTCTAGTACTGCAGTCTAGTACTACAGACTAGTACTACAGTCTAGTACTACAGTCTAGTACTACAGTCTAGTACTACAGACTAGTACTACAGTCTAGTACTACAGTCTAGTACTACAGTCTAGTACTGCAGTCTAGTACTACAGTCTAGTACTACAGTCTAGTACTGCAGTCTAGTACTACAGTCTAGTACTACAGTCTAGTACTGCAGTCTAGTACTACAGTCTAGTACTACAGTCTAGTACTGCAGTCTAGTACTACTACAGTCTAGTACTACAGTCTAGTACTGCAGTCTAGTACTACAGTCTAGTACTGCAGTCTAGTACTACAGTCTAGTACTACAGTCAGGTACTACAGTCTAGTACTGCAGTCAGGTACTACAGTCTAGTACTACAGTCTAGTACTGCAGTCTAGTACTACAGTCTAGTACTACAGTCTAGTACTGCAGTCTAGTACTACAGTCTAGTACTACAGTCTAGTACTGCAGTCTAGTACTACTACAGTCTAGTACTACAGTCTAGTACTGCAGTCTAGTACTACAGTCTAGTACTGCAGTCTAGTACTACAGTCTAGTACTACAGTCAGGTACTACAGTCTAGTACTGCAGTCAGGTACTACAGTACCGAGTTTTGACAAGTGAAACCTGAGTTTTGTCGAGTCCAGGTGGAGCGGGTGGAGCAGGTGGAGCAGGTGGTGCAGGTGGAGGAGGTGGAGGAGGTGGAGGAGCAGGTGGTGCAGGTGGAGGAGGTGGAGGAGGTGGAGGAGCAGGTGGTGCAGGTGGAGGAGCGGGTGGAGCAGGTGGAGCAGGAGGAGTTTGTCGTGACACAAAGCAGATTCTTGCACTTTTCTGGATGTCGTGTCTTTTTAAATGTCACTGTACATCGCTCCAAATCAGACGCTAAAGGTCACGCTAAAGGTCACGCTGCGGCGGCGGCGACGGTCAGACACGTACAGTACATGAAGCGTTCAGCTCGACTACCACGGATTATTACACCGAGTCCTCAGACCTGAGCTCCACAAGACCTGAGTGAGACTGGACCTGAGTGGGACTGGACCTGAGTGAGACTGGACCTGACTGAGACTGGACCTGAGTGAGACTGGACCTGAGTGGGACTGGACCTGAGTGAGACTGGACCTGAGTGGGACTGGACCTGAGTGAGACTGGACCTGAGTGAGACTGGACCTGAGTGGGACTGGACCTGAGTGGGACTGGACCTGAGTGGGACTGGACCTGAGTGGGACTGGACCTGAGTGAGACTGGAGCACAGACCTGAGTGACTTGAGTTTCAGAATCGTCTGATGCCGGGGGGTCAAACTCATTTTGGTCCGGGGGCCACATATGAATTAATTTGATCTCAAGGGGCGGGACCTATGACTTGTGACCTGTGACCTGTGACCTGTGAGCGGCGGCTCTAAGTGTTGCGCATGTGTTGCATTGAAGAAATTCAATTTTTTTTTTTTTTTTTTTTTTTTTTTTTTAATTCTACAGTTAGCCAAAATAAAAATGGGTGCAACTAAATGGTATATTTATCTACATTTTTATGAGCCTTAAAAAATTCCGATTTATTTAATTATTTATTTTTTTAATCAATTCTTGCTGAGTGTATTTTTATTACAAATCAGCTAAGGGCCAGATCTAGTCTGTAGGCGGGCCGGATCCGGCCCCCGGGCCGCATGTTTGACACCTGGTCTAAAGAGTCGAGTGTGTTTTTTTTTTTTCTCATGTTCAGATTCTCCTCAGATTTTTCATTATTTAACAAACAAAAGTAAAAATTTAAAGTGATGGAAGTTTAAAAGTTTCATTTACTTCAAATATAAAAGTGAATGATGAGATTTTTAAAAATAAATGTATCTGTTAAATCTATTTTTATTCCTAGTTTCTTTTTAAATATACAATTATGATTTATTTTTATGTAATAGTTTTTTATTTAATCCCACGTCTGTTTTATTTTTTATTTATCTTTTTTTTCTGTAATTCTGTCTTTTTTTAATCCCTCGTCTGTTTTATTCTCAGACGTTTCTTGTTTAGTTGTTAAATATTTGTGGGTTTCATTTTTCAGCCTCTTCTCTCGTGGTTTTCATAAACGTTTCAGATTTTCACTTTTCCTCTAAAAATCGTCTTTAGATCTTAAGACACTTCTGGAATTTTTGCAATAAGATCCGGAATCAAACCCGGAGAGCGTCTCCTCGGGGCCTCGGCCAAAGTTTGGAAAACACCAGTTTAGGCTGAAAAAACAGAGAGTTTAACGTTTCAGACCAACTCAGAGAGTGTGTGTGTGAGTGTGTGTGTGAGAGTGTGTGAGTGAGAGTGTGTGTGTGAGGGGCTGTGTGTGGGGGTGTGTTTGTGTGTGTGTGTGTGTGTGTTTGAGTGTTTGAATGTGTGTGTTCTGTTATGTGTGTGTTATCTGTGCCTGTTGTGGTTCTGTGATTATTTTGTGTATCTTTATTTGTGCAGGTCAAACACAAAGAGGCTCCAGATTCTTTAAAAACAAAAACTGCTCCATTTAAAAATATTAAAATGTTAAACTTAAAACGTAAAATCACACAAACATTTCCCTCGTTTCATTTCTCGAGCGGCGTCTCCAGTCGTGCGGTCGTAGTTGTCGTTCGTGGGTGGGGTTGTTGCTTGTTCCTAAACACTTCCTGGATCCAGGTGGAGGCTGTTTTGTTTCATTCTGTGTGGGTCGTAGCTCTGACTGTGGGGTGTGTGTGTGTGTCTGTGGGGTGTGTGTGTGTGTCTGTGGGGTGTGTGTGTGTGTGTGTCTGGGGTGTGTGTGTGTGAGTGTGTGTGGCCTCGTCCAGTGGAGACGGGCTGTTTACGGAGTTTGACATGAGGGGAAATGGGAGTGTGTACACTGTGGGGCGTGTGTTTAAAGTCCACTCTCCTCCTGCACATCTGCCCCAACGACTGAGACCAAACAGCTCAGCACCAGACCCCACCGCCAGCCCCACCGCCGCCCCACCGCCGCCCCACCGCCGCCCCCGGCCCCTCGACTTTACACAGCGACTATATAAGGCCCGAGGTTCCCACACGTCTCACACCGACCTCCACCTGACACAATATTTAACTTCAGAATCTGGATTTACCCACGTCTGAACTGGGATGAAATTAGCGACAAGTAACACGGAGGAAAAAAGGAATAAAAACGAGTTAAAAAGAGTAAAATATGGATTAAAAAGAAGTAAAAATGAGTAAAAAGGACCAGTCTAACAGTAACAGAGAAATAAACCAGGACTGAACCCTGTGGGACAAACACAAACCAGTGAAACATAAAAATCATAAAACACATTCACAGGATTTAAATAAAAATAAACACATTTAAAGTCACGGGACCCAAACTGAGTCTGATTCATGTGAATAAACTCACAATCTGACCTTGTCCCAGAATTTAGAGCTGAACCAGGTCTGAACTGAAACTGAAACGGAACTTTTTCATTATGTTTTTAACTGAAGTTTGTGAAGCTTCAGACTCGGAGCTTCATGCAACTTTTCAACTGGTCTTAAAATTTTGATGAGTTTGTGTCTCTGGTTTTTCTGGGGGATTTTGGACGACTGCTCCTCTCTGTGCTCCTGTGTGTGTGTGTGTGTCTCTGTGTGTGTGACGGTGGGGGTGTGTTTGTGTGTGTGTGTGTTTGTGTGTCTCTGTGTGTGTGTGTTTGTGTGTCGGTGTGTGTGTGTGTGTGTGTGAGTGACTAAGATCTACAGTTTTTATAAATGTGGCAAATTTCTGCTTTTCCACAAACAAACTGATGAGACATGATCCTCCCTCAGGAGGAGTGTGTGTGTGTGTGTGTGTGTGTGTGAGACGGGGTGTGTTTGTGTGTGTGTGTGTGTGAACATGGCCCTGTGTGCGCCTAACACACACTACAGAACAGACTCCATTGTTTCCGTTGTATATTGTTGATATTGTGATATTTAAATGTACTTTGTGATATTTAAATGTACTTTTTGACTCATTTTGACGATAAATGAAAAACATAAATATATTTGACTTAAATTAAACATTTTAAAGTCCAGTCGATATCGTGGTATCGATACTTCTGCGTCTTGTGCAGTATTTGTCCTGACAGACCGAGCGCTCGATTATTATATATAATTATTATAACATGAACAGACTGTTACCACATAATGACCCACACGTTCACTCGCCTCAGGACAAAAGTGCTCAGCTCTTTGTTTTGTTTACATTCTGTGAGATTCATTTATACCAACGAAAAACTATTTCATGTTTTATTTTTCATGAAGCTTCAAAGTTTGTGTATTTTTCAGAGACTTTCAAACTTTAATTTAGAGTTTTATTGAGTTTTGACCTTTGGGAGTCTCCTCTGGACGAGTGAAACTCACATTTACATAAATCCTGGTTTGGTCTGAGTCTCACATTGATCTGAGTTTGTGTTGGTCTTGATTCTTCGTCTTCGCTCCGTCGTCTGTTCCATGAAGGATCAGACCCTTTGGACAGATGTGTCTTTAAGGACTTAATGTCCGGGGCTTGTGATATTTCTCGTCCTTAAGCCGCTGACAGTCGCTGGTAATGGTCCTAAATATGTCCGCCATATGGAACGTGTCGTCTTTAATAATAGAGGAGGAATGTGCGGCTCACATTCTGTGGACGACGTTATAGACGAGGGTAATTGGTGAGGGAACACTTTAGCTCGCGCGATAATTAGCCGAGCAGAGCGGAGGGAATACACTGCACTTTTTGTGTTTGTTTTGAACATGAAAAATGAGCTTTTTTACGTTTTAACCCTGAAAGTCGGAGCCAGTTCCTCCCGTTTCGATTCCTGCTGGTGTTTTTGTGTCTGTAATAACGGCGCTTGTAAAACCACCAAACCGGCTTGTTCTGATTTGTACTCGCTCCCAGATGATTCTCCGCTCCATTGTATCCCAGTTTTCTGGTTTATTTAGAAAGAACATCAAATTTAATGTTTTTACAACGGCGTCGTTGTCCTTCTAATTTTAATGGTGAATTAAAGTGTTTGTAAAGAGTTTGTAAAGTGTTTGTAAAGTGTTTATTCTCCGCTGAGGCTCTGGGTTAGACTCTGGTGTTCGCTCTGTTAAAGTCGTATTATCTTTAGTTCATCTTCAGGTCCAGACGAGGAGCTGGAGAATTTGTGGAGCTAGAAACTTTCTCCCAGCAAATATTTTAAAAGATTTATTCTGAGTTGCTGTGTTGTTTTAGACTTATCTGAGGAGGAACTGTCTCTAGTTATAATTTACAAAACTAACCACATCTGACCAGTTACAGCCGACGGCACGAGAAGAAGAAGAAGAAGAGGATTTATTTAAACGTTTACAGATTAGAGTTTAGACGCACGTGTAAAAACATTTCCTCGTTATTAAAAGTTGTAAATCAGTGGCGGCGTTTCAAAAATCTCCGCGCACATTTGTAGTTTATAAATGAGTCGACGGTGCTGTTCTCAGGCCAACGCTCGGATATTTATGACTTTCGCTCGTTTGGCTCGTTTTATGTGAGTCTGGTTTAACGGCCAGACACTTTGACTGACAGACTCCTCCAAACAACGGGAGGAAGCATCACGGAGCAGACGGAGGTACAGAAGAAGACGAGGCTTGAAGAGCGGGATGAAGAGCGGGATGAGGACGGGGCTCGCGTGCAGAGACAGGGGATCAGTTCCTTCACAGCGGCGTTGGCACAGGCTCCACCGCGGCTCAGGATCATGTGACTCATTTGAATTTCGATTTAAACAGATCTGAAACTCGCACGTGGACCTGGAAAGACGTGAAGATGAAGGACTGTCCTGAGACTAAAGCAGCCGCGAGCGAAACTACAGAAATAAACGACAAATACGTGAAAGAAAATGGTCAAAACCCAATAATAACGAGAATTTACAAAGTCGTCAGGATCGTCTCGTCTGCGCAGAACTTTAAGAACAAACTCAAAACTTTTCCTCTCGTTGGTTCGCCTCTTTCTCGACGGGGCGTCTGTGTTTTATTGTTGCCGATGTGTTTTCTGCGTCGGTTTTTGTTTGTCGTTTATGTGAAACACTTTGAGCAGCTTCAGTTTTGTTTCAAAGTCGCTACAGAAATAAAATGGAGTTGAAAACCTGTTGAGCTGCAGACACAGACTCAGACGACTCTCACTCTGGCTCTGGCCCGGACTCCAGCTCCTCCACCGCCGCCGCTCCCTCCTCCACCCCTCCCTCCTCCACCGCCCCCTCCTCCTCCACCCCTCCACTGTTCATGTATCTGATTCAAATTGATATGTATGGGATGTTCATGGAGCCATTCACCAGGAACAAATCCATCTGACACATTCTGCGGATGTGAGGGGACTCGCCGCCGACTCTTTCTCTGCGGTTCCCATTCAACAGTTTGGCCCAGGCCGGCTGCCAGTGCCCCGGCCCGCTCGGAGCTCTCTGGACGGGGGTGGGAGAGGGGGTCCGCGGGGGCTGTGAGAGGGGCCGGGGCCGAGCGAGTGGGGCTCGTGTGGGCGGAGTTATTTTTGAACGTGGCGAGGACCGGAGCTTGAATTGGAGCGGCTGTTAAGGTCCATGGTGCTCCCCGCTGAGCTTTTGTGCGTCGGACATCCTCGTGTGTGTGTGTGTGTGTGTGCGTTCCTGTGTGTCTGTGTGTGTTCCTGTGTGTGTGTGTGCAGCATGTGTGAGATCATGTGCTCATATTCACCAGTGGAATGTAACCGGAGAGGGAGGGGGCCGACGTTGTTTTCTGTTCTTTCACCACCGCGGCTCTGTTTGGATAAGCTCTTTACAGGATTGAGCTCGCCACGGAGCCATCCAGATGAAACAAAACCAACCTCATTTGGCTGTTTGGAAAATGATTGTCTTTATTTTGTTTGGTTCAGGCAAATCCACCTCGTTCGACATCGGGGGGGCGGGGGGGAGGATGAATCGTCCCTCGGAGCCGGGGTCAGTTCCCAGAAACAGCGGCGGTATCTTCCTGTGCGCGCTCGTCTTTCAGCGGCAGGTTTTATAAAGTCTCTGGACGACGAGAATGAAAGATGCAATTGAAGCCGCGGCCCCCGGGTTCCTTTTCGACCTCCTCAAAACTACAATGATCTCCAGTCACTCGTCTCCTCCTCTCCATCGCGCCGCTGTGTAGAACCCGAGTGGCTCTGATTAAGCCGGTCCAAAGACAAAGTCCCAGCCCACCAGTTTAGACTCACATCCTGGACTGGAGCTGTGCAGCGCTGTGCCAAGTGTAGGGCTTTTAAACTGGGCTAAATACTAATTGCTGGCCCATTTCTTTTATGTAGCCTTTTCCCATCTGCGAAGGCGCTTCCAGACCTCCGCAGCAGCCAGCGCCTCATTATAGCAGACAGTTAACAAAGGCTGGGAAATCCAAGAGCAGAATTCACTTAGGATAGATATCAGCCAACGCCGACTCCGCCCAAACAAAACTGAATCAGTGACAGAGGGCCGGCCCGTGATATAATCCTACAGGGATATTAAGACATTAAGATTTTGGATATCTTAATTATTCATCTAAATTGTCGCGCTCGGCTTTGATAGCAGAATAAATGGGATGTGAACGAGGAAATGGAGTGTGTGAGTCGATTGTTTTAATTCAGAGCCAAGCGTCTTTCGTGTATTTGCGACACTTATTACACAGAAGCGGAAGAAAAAAAAAGAAAAGTTGTGTGCAGAGGAGCAGAAAATAGGCACTGTACTCGAGTGGGACGCATCCAGTTTCCGTATTGTGATGTTTGCCCGGCGCGCCTGGTTTCATGCCTGTTTTTGTGTGTCGTAGGCGGGGGAGAGAGAGGGAGAGGGGGAGAGAGAGGGGAGAGGGGTGGAGGGAGGAGGGAGGAGGGTGGAGGGTGGAGGGGTGATGAGAGAAACAGAATGAGGGACATGTTGAAGAGGTGAATGAGAACGAAAGATAAAGCCACAGAAAAGGGAATGAGATCGCAGCCGAAATAGAAGAGACCCATATTATAGAGGAACAGAGAGGTGTGTGTGTGTGTGTGTGTGTGCGTCGGGGTGTGTGTGTGTGTGTCTGTGTGTGTGTGCGCGGGGGGAAGCCTAACGTCGCCATGGAAACATGTTTATACCTCACTGATGCATCTTGTAGATCCAATTAGGGGCTGATTGTGTCCATGTCTTCATAGAGCCGCGCACGTGACGAGGGCTGCCGTGCACCTACACACACACACGCACAAATACACACACACGGGCACAGGCGCATGCACACGCACAGAGGCACACTCGCACACACACACAAACACACAGGGAACATGCAAAATGAGGCTCGTCGCTGAGAGAAAGCAAATTGTCGGGTGAGATGGGACAAAGGACAAACCTACACACACACACACACACCCCTACACACCCCTACACACCCCCATACACACACACACACCCCTACACACACACATACACACCCCTACACACCCCTACACACCCCCATACACACACACACCCACACCCCTACACACCCCTACACACACACATACACACCCCTACACATACACACACACACCCATACACACCCCCACACACCCCCACATGCAGACACACACACCCATACACACACACATACACACCCCTATACACATACACACACACCCCTGCAGACACACACAACAGACTCCCCACTGCCCCATAAGTATCACATAAAAGCCTGAATAACATCTGAGCCGCTCCTCTGAGCCGCTCCCTGAGCCGCTCCTCGGAGCCGCTCGGAGCCGCTCGGAGCCGCCGCTGCTCTGAGGCTCTCAGGACATTAGCCTGAGCGACGGGGGTGGGCCTCAGTTTGGAGAGTTTCTTTCTGCATTTATCTCTTTTGTGAATGAAGTCATTTGTGGGTAATTCCCCGTCTGAAGAATGAGCGAGTTTTGTGAAAACGTTTTAATCCAATCATGTTCTGCAGAAATGGGACTTTTGAAATGAAGCTTTGAAACCACGAGAACGTTTGAACGTCCAACATGAGGCCCCGGACAGACACAGGGGCCAGACACGGGGCCCAGAGTCACCTGTCTGTGTGCACCTGTCTGTGTGCACCTGTCTGTCTGCAGAGGTGGTGTTGTCTCACTGAGTTATTCGGGGAAATGGTGAGATGATGAAATGAGGCTGGAGATGTGAGAGATTAAGGAGAGCCACAGAGCCACAGAGCCACAGAGCCACAGAGCCACAGAGTCAGGCTCAGGCTCAGCTCTTGTTAAAACGTGAGGATCAGAAAGAACAACAACAAATGCATCGCGCGCAGCTAAATCTGCTTAAATCCGCTGGCATGGGCAGATCTAGGAGATAGTCCTGCTGCTGCGCCCGCTGTCTGCGCCCACAACACACACAGACACACACACACATACACTCACAGACACACCCCTACACTCACACACACACATACACACACACACTCACACACTCTGGTCACTGTGCCTGTCTGGGTTAATGCTTGGCTAACTGGGACAGCAGAGCTGAACCATGTTGACATTTTAAGCCTCAAACAAGTCGAGAACAATGATTCAGCCCCATCTGCCCCCCACCCACCGCACCCACACCCACCCACACCCACCCCACCCCACCGCACTGCAACCTCAGCCCATTCTACTGACCCCCCCACACACAAACACACACACACACACACACACACACACAGCCCCGTCGCATAACAATCCCCCGCCCCCACGGTTCACACTGAGCCTCCTCCTGTTCTCCACCTTTAGTGAATAAAAGAGAACAGGAGATGATCTGATTGAGTCGTCGGTGGAGAAGTGCAGAGGTACAGTGCGGCCGCAGAGATTATCCTAATCCCCCCCCTCCTGATGAAGCACGAGTCTTAACCCCCGACCCCCGACCTGTGTGCTCCTCCTGAACTCTGCTCTGGAGAAGTGGAACATGCACACACATGTACACACACACACACATGTACACACACATGTACACACACATACACACACACACACATATGAACTGGAAACACCGCTCTCAGGTCGGGGGTAGAGTTGTGAAAGTCTCTGGACTTAATCCCATCTGCAGCCGTTTCTGTGGCGGCCATTTTATGTGCGACCATCTTGTTTGGCTCCTGCGAGCGTTTGGTATGCTTTGATTCTGATCCAGAGTATGGGAAATAACTTCAGAGGATTTGTGTGAAGTGCAGTGTGGAGCGGCTCTGAAAAATATCATGCCGCTACACGTCCCGCGAACGAAGAGCCCGAGCCGTGACTCCCATAACTCCATAACTCCTGTGGCTCAAAGTGTTCAGCCCTGATGATAAACTCAGTTACACACTGCACTTTCAGACTCATTTTAACATTTCTTCATCTTGTTTTTCTGCAGATTTGTCGCTGGGAAAGGTTTGGTGATTTACCCAGACATCGGGGACAAACTGGACATCATCTGCCCCAAGGCGGACGCGGGGCGGGACTATGAGTTCTACAAACTGTACCTGGTGAAGCAGGTGCAGGCGGAGAGCTGCAGCACCGTCCTGGACCCCAACGTCCTGGTCACCTGCAACAAACCGGAGAAGGACATCAAGTTCACCATCAAGTTTCAGGAGTTCAGCCCCAACTACATGGGCCTGGAGTTTAAGAGGAATGTCAACTATTACATCACCTGTAAGTGCGCCGTTTGCTTTCTATTTATAGGAGGAGTCTATGTGTACGACCTCCGTCACACCTCCATCAAACAGCGTAAAAACAAAAAGTACACGATAAATATCTCATGTAATATAGGAGTTCAGGCCTGAGTACAGAGCCTGGAGTTTAACTGTCTCCTGGAAGTGCTCCGTTCACTTTCTAGTCATAGTTATTATAGTTTTTCCACGGTGCAGGTCTGTGTGTGCACGTCACCATCAGTAACACAAATATTAACACTCGAGAGGATTTTTAGATAAAGTTAGAGTAGATTTATCCACAGACACGTCCCTCTGTGTTTGTGCAGCTCACTGAGAAAACAGAGAGAAAACAGAGAGAAAACAGAGAGAAAACAGAGAGAAAACAGAGAGAAAACAGAGAGAAAACAGAGAGAAAAGAGGGAGAAAACAGAGAGAAAACAGGGAGAAAACGGGGAGAAAACGGGGAGAAAACAGAGAGAAAACAGAGAGAAAACAGAGAGAAAACAGAGAGAAAACAGAGAGAAAAAACAGAGAGAAAAAACAGGGAGAAAACAGAGAGAAAACAGAGAGAAAACAGAGAAAACAGAGAGAAAACGGGGAGAAAACGGGGAGAAAACGGAGAGAAAACAGAGAGAAAACAGAGAGAAAACAGAGAGAAAACAGAGAGAAAACAGAGAGAAAACAGAGAGAAAACAGAGAGAAAACAGAGAGAAAACAGAGAGAAAACAGAGAGAAAACAGAGAGAAAACAGAGAGAAAACAGAGAGAAAACAGAGAAAACAGAGAGAAAACAGAGAGAAAACAGAGAGAAAACAGAGAGAAAACAGAGAGAAAACAGAAAACAGTTTGTGCAGTTCCAGAGGACGAGCGCGTGACGTGTGGACAGTTTGTCGTTCTCTTCAGTTTGACGCAGATGTACAGTGAGGATTTACACAGTGATATCTTTGTTCCAGTTGTATTTTCTGTAGAAGCTGCAGCAGAAATCACATGCAAACGTGATATTGACAACTTAATTTAACCCATTTGAAGGAGTTGTGAAGAATTACAGCCACATTACAAACTGTACAGGACAGTGTCAGTATTTATGCTCAAACCTGCAGCTCTATATTTCCTCAGCTCAAACTCGTCTCATTTAAAAACACATGAATCAAAAAGTCTACGAGTCTGAGAGCTTTAAGATTATTTAATGGAGGATGAGAACGTGCAGAGGAATGCTCCACAGAAGAGCCATTATTCACACGGCTCGATACACTGAGTGTTTACACAGACATAAGTCTCAGTTTCTTTATCTTCACTGATACGATTCATAGGATTAAATATGATCAGGTTCATATCTGTGAGTTATATCTGCGGCGGCGTTTGGACCAGACGTCTCCGTTTAGGCCTGTAAAGTTCACCAGTGCTTTATGGACCAATAACATTACAGTGTGATTTAATTAAGTGTGTGTGTGTGTGTGTGTGTGTTACGAGGCCCCCTGGTGTCCGTTCATTTGTTTTACGTGCAGTTTAATCTTTTATTGTGGAGAATTGATAGAAAAATAGAGTTAATCTGCTGTTTTATTTGGGTGAATTGGCTCCTCTCTGTTAGCGTCACTACTTCCTGTTTACGTCACTACTTCCTGTTAGCGTTATTACTTCCTGTCCAATTTTATCTCTTTTTTTTCCCGAGTTACACTAAAATTAATAAATATTTAAAGATCAGAGCTGCAGGTGGGTTAAGGATCAAAGGTCAGAGGTTAGGGGTTAGGGTCAGAGGTTAGAGGTTAGGGCCTCAGTGCTAATGCTAATGCTAATTTTGAGTCATAATAAATATTAAAACACCACAAACTGAAGTTTTCTACATATAAAAATAATTGGCTCATCTTTATTTTAATAATTAACATTTTAATAAGTTGTTTATTTTATTTTTTTCATATTTTAATAAAAGTGACTGTTAGCTTTGACACACCGTGAGCTAGCTAGCGTGCTATTTGACTTAGACCCAAGAACATAAACAGCGTAAAAGTCCCTGACGACGCTCTGAAAATGTGAAGTGTCTTGACGCTTTGTTCCGTTTACACTCGAGCTCCGAGTCTGTTTCTCAAACATATTGTGCAAATACTTGAGTAATTTGGAACAAAGCCGCGACTTAATAAATGTCAGACGGTTTAGTCGTGTCTCCACTTAATGAAATGCACTTTCTGGACGGTTAAACTTTAAGGTTGTTTTTCCACATGATAAAACGAGGTACCTGCTTCTTGGCGCCGCGAGCTTCAGTTTTTGTTTACTTTGTGGCTTTATAATAATTAGTTCCCGTCATGTACATATTTAAATAGACTCTTGTACGATGAAGATGAATCGTTCCCGAAAGCCAAAATCCATAACCCGCATCTGTTTAGAGAATTTGCATTGATGAGGCTGCTCTTAATACGGCGGCCATATTGGATTTGCTTTTTCAGCCGGAACAAATGAACTCTCCGGTTTGAGCTCGGAGTCCGGGGCGAATCACCAGGTACAAAGCTTCAGTCGGAGCTGATCTGCGTCTGAAGCAGATCGAGCTTATCAGGAAACACCCCTCCGCCACCGCCGCCGCTCTGTGACGGGGGCAGCTGTCATGTCCGCCGTCTCCTTTGCATCTCAAATTGATTTTTTTTCTCAATCGATGAAACGATTAAGGACGAATCACAGGAGGTAATGTTTCAGCTAACGCACAACACGCCGTCTCACGTCAAAAGAGCCGCGCGGCCGGAGTCTCCGCTTTGAACGGGAAAAACGATCTGACTCCAATTTTCTTCTAAGTAAATTGAGGAGAAACGTCTTGATGCGTTTTGCCGTACTTAAAGCGCGTAACGCATCGGCACGTCGCGTTTGTCTTTCATATGTATATTTGATGGAGAATAGACCACGAGCTTCTATTTCTTTCCTAATAACAAAAATAAAACAGGCTGATGTTAATTTGATCCACCGGTTTGGCTCCTTCGCGCTCGTAATCAAATCCACCGTATCTTTCGATCATTTCTTTCATGTTCGGGTTGAATCGATAGACCCAGATAGAGCGGAGATGTTATCAAGCGCCGTTTTTTTCCTCATTTCTGCTCCTGTGGACTGGAAACATCATGTGAGACTTTAAAAATAATCATCTTTGTGCTTTACTTCACCCACATGGAGAAAACACCTTGGGCGTTTTTGAAGCATCTGCACAAAGTTTGGTTTAATTCTTTTGTGGTGTGTGTCTCCTGATTGCATCATAAATATTTGAACGGCTCTATTAGTGACATGTGCGTAGGCCCGAGCTTCGCCTGTGCCCCGCGATCAAAGCCAAAAGACGTCTGCTTCTGCACAACGCAATGCTAACACTGCTAACGCGCCGCGACGAATACTTAGCACTAGCGACACAACATATCCGCGTGTGGACTTTTCCCGCTCGGTGTTTGCTTTCAGGGTTTGGTGCAGTCACGTATTTGCCTCGTCTCACTCTGCTCTCAGCTCAAAGTAAATTTGACCCAGAAATAAAAAAAAAAAGACACTTTTCCACAGAATGGAGTTAGAGTTACAGGTCAGATCTGTGGAGAGGCGACTCTGCTCACATTAAACATACATCAAGAGTTTAATGGAAAATAAAAAACTTGTAAAAACTCATCAAAGTCTCTCAGTTTCCTGTTTTTCAAAAGCCAAATGTATTTTACTGCTTCAAACACGACGCCATCGTCTCTCCAGAACATCGTCTTTACTTTTGTGTCATTAATAAAATCTGTAAAAGAACAAAAAGAAAATAACTTTTTGGACATTTTTCAAAACGAAAATCTGTTTTTTTCTGTTTAACTTTTCTTTTTTAAATTATTTTATTTTTTATTTTTATTATTTTAGCAAAAAACAACAAATAAATAAATACATAAAAAACACATGTGACTGATTAAAAGTCATAGTGTGGAATATTCCAGGCAAAACAATAATATTTAAAGAGAGACATCAGAAAAGTGTTTTTAAGACAAAACAAGGACAAAGTTCAGATTAATTATTATTAAAATCTCTGTATTAATCCAAAGAAAACTTTAAACCTTTAAATACCAGGGAGAAGAGGCGGGGCTAGTGTTAAATACCAGGGAGAAGAGGCGGGGCTAGTGTTAAATACCAGGGAGAAGAGGCGGGGCTAGTGTGAAATACCAGGGAGAAGAGGCGGGGCTAGTGTGAAATACCAGGGAGAAGAGGCGGGGCTAGTGTTAAATACCAGGGAGAAGAGGCGGGGCTAGTGTTAAATACCACGGAGAAGAGGCGGGGCTAGTGTGAAATACCAGGGAGAAGAGGCGGGGCTAGTGTGAAATACCAGGGAGAAGAGGCGGAGCTAGTGTTAAATACCAGGGAGAAGAGGCGGGGCTAGTGTGAAATACCAGGGAGAAGAGGCGGGGCTAGTGTGAAATACCAGGGAGAAGAGGCGGGGCTAGTGTTAAATACCAGGGAGAAGAGGTGAGCCTTAAACTGTTAAACACTGAGAGAATGTGACAGGCAGGGGGCGCTGTTCCATAGTCTGGTCTCTTGATTTGAACATTTCTTTGAACATTTGAGCGTGCGGGTCGTGCGTGGGTCGGGTGAGCGTGCGTCGTCGTTCCCCCTGTAGACTGCGGCGTGTTGGCGTCGGCAGCAGTGGGCGTAGTATTCGTCTTGGTGTTGTGGTGATGTTGTCGTCCTTTGCGATTGTGGAGCTGTGTTTATTCTGGGGAGGTTTGTGCGTTCGCCGTGACACACTTCATATTTCATAACCGTAATAACAGTGTCGTTCTGTGTGAGACCCAAACACCTGCAGTGTGTGTGTGTGTGTGTGGGTGGGTGTGTGTGTGTGCGCGTCTCTGTGCGTCTCTGTGTGCGTCTGTGTGCGTCTCTGTGCGTCTCTGTGTGTCCGTGTGCGTCTCTGTGCGTCTCTGTGCGTCTGTGTGCGTCCGTGTGCGTCTCTGTGCGTCTCTGTGCGTCTGTGTGCGTCTCTGTGCGTCTGTGTGCGTCCGTGTGCGTCTGTGTATGTCTGTGTATGTCTGTGTGCGTCTGTGTGCATCTGTGTGCGTCTGTGTGCGTCTCTGTGTGCGTCTGTGTGCGTCCGTGTGCGTCTCTGTGCGTCTGTGTGCGTCTGTGTGCGTCTGTGTGCGTCTGTGTGCGTCTGTGTGCGTTATCCCCACCGTCTTTGTGGGGAATGTGTCCGGTCAGCAGGGCGGCGTAAATCTGCTGTGGACCATAAAGACGAGGCTTATCTGTCCTGATTAACAGTCCAACATGGCGGACAGACTTTGAGATGAAGAAGAGGAGCGGAGGGAGTGGACATTCTCGTCCATAGCTCTTCCTGTCCACCCGCTGATCTTCGGGGCTTTGAATCCCTCCTCAGGGTTTGTCCAAAGTCGTATATCACGTCCAGGCACAAGCTGTTTTCCCCGTGTTACTGCGGAGAGTTCAAGAACATCTTTCATGTTGGACAATTACCTCCAATGAACCCATTACGTTTTATGATCTCATTAGGGCGAATTTCATGGTCAAATCAAGACGTCGTTGCAATAAAACATTTGCTTGTGTTTCTTAAATCAGACCTTTTCTGCAGAATGGACTTTTCAGAGATTTTAACCGTGTTGTGGCTGTTTCCTCCTCAGTTTTTACCTCCAGATGTTTTTGGACTGATTCATGTTTGACTTTTTTCTGGATTATAAGTCAGTTTTTTTTACTTTTCATAGTTTGTCCGAGGGAGCGACTTATACTCAAATACAGTGACTTATACGTGGAATATAAGTCTCATGTGAGTGTATAATTTCACATCTTTACGGTCACACTTTTGTTTTGTTTTTCCGTGTTTTTTCATTATTATGTTTTTTTTTACTTATTCTCCGGAGCAACGTATAGTCCAGAAAATACGGTAATATTAAATCGTCTATTTTCGAGACGCCATTTTGTCGATCTACAGTGAGACTCGTAGGATTCTGCAGCGTCGCGTCGTCATTTTGGCGCGTCTGTCCATAGGGGGCGCTACGACACGCGGCGCTTTGTTGTGACGATGTTTACGGCGACGTCGGCTCCACTGGACGTCAGCAGATTTGTTTCTTTAATTAAATGGTTTTAGATGAATATTGTGATTTAAAAAGTGTAAATTATAACAGAATGATCCACAGAGATGAGAACCATAGAGACACAAGCTCAATAGGACAATTTTAACTCTGATAATTATGATTTTCTACTTAGATTTTAATTAAAAAACTCTGTATAAGTCCCATCTGCAGTAGTTCCAGTTACTGCAGGACTTAAACTTAAAAGAACCACAGTGACATACGGCGGCGCACACGTATGACATCACATTAATGCGACAGGGACGTGTGTGTGTGTGTGTGTGTGTGTGCGTCTCGTGTGTGTGTGTCGTGTCCTGTTTGTTTGCATGTGCTGCCCGCTCTCAGCAGGAGGGAGCGCCGTGACCACTCGCTCCTGTCTGTCTCCCAAATGGCTCTGACAGGAGTCTCCACGGGGGTCAGAGGTCAAAGGTCACAGATCGCGGAAACACAGCAGGGGCCGAGTCACGATAACCCCCGAGCTGATCTAAACTCCAGGTCGGCACCTCCTCTCCTCCTGTCGCGTCCGTCAGCTCCTCCTCGGTGTGATGTAGACGCACACAGTGACCTCCAGGGGGCTCGGTGAGACGTAACTGTCAACTGTTTAAGGCAAATCATCAGGACGTCGGGTTTAAGGAGCCAGATTATTTAGCTCCGATATCGATACTTTGACTTTAAGTGTTAACTCGACGTGAACTGAACCAGCGTCGACACGGAGAACGGCCTTGAAATGCAGTTATCTCCTTAAAACACAATTATTTCCTTAAAACACAATTATTTCCTTTAAATCCATTTTTTTTTCCTTAAACAGTTCTTTCCTTTAAACGCTTTTTTCCTTTAAACACAGTTCTTTCCTTAAAAACACAGTTATTTCCTTCAAACAGTTTTTTCTTTAAAACACAGTCATTTGTCTAAAAACATTTATTTCCTTAAACACATTTATAAAAGTTCGCTCTTGTTATTTAAGTTTTTTATCTTTCACATCACGTCTGAATAACTTTGTGTGAATAAATGAGACTTTCTTAGTCTTGGTTTTTATTAAATCTCATTAAAGCCCAACCAGAATATCGTCTGAATCGATATCATGGGGCCGATAATCGATCCAGCTCATTTTTTTTCGATTATTGGTGCCGTCATTTTTTTCAGTTTTATTTATAAGTTTGAGAAGGTCACAGGTTTGTTCAGGTTGTTTTGGTTTTGCGTTGTTCCTCCCTCGTTACTTCCCTTTTATTACACGTCATTTGCATCGTTTTAGTTTAATCCAGATGCCCTTCCTGGTGGTTTATAAATGGCCCTCAGAGTCACAGATCATTGTTCTGTCATAATATTACACACACACACATACTTTACCAGCTGCTGTCGTTCGTTATTTGGGGTTAATTAAAGTACATGTTTGAAATATTTAGAACATAATTTTTAGACAAATGCATTTGCTCAGAGCTCCTAAAACAAATGGCTCGTCCTTCCACAGACGCGAGCCGCCCTCTCCTCCTCGGCACATCTCTAATGTATTAAACCCACCGCACAAACCTGCAGTATTTCAGAGCACTGTCCAAACACTGGGTTCGAAATGAGCTGTTTGGGAGGGAAAATGGCTGGGTTGCATTTTAGGGGTTAGACTCCAGAGGCTTTTAAGCAAAAAAAATAATAAAAATAATGGTGAAAAAGAGCAACAAAACACAGAGACGAGCAGAAGTGTTCACACAGAGAACAGGACTGTGGAGGTGTGGACGCGGCCGAGGCCTTTTAACGGTTTACGTCGGATTTTAGCTGTAAAAACGTCAAGAAACGACGCTCCAGGTTTGAGATATGGACTAAATAACTTTAAGTAATGAAATAACACAACTCACTGTTACATTAAAACCAAAACCAAAGCTGGAAGTGCAGCCGTCGTCTTGTTCTCAGGTTGTTCTTTTAAGGCCCGAGAGCTCCGTTTGTAAATGTTTATGATCGGCTCAGGTTGTTTTAATCACGAGGATCCAGCCCGTCCAAAAACCATAGACTGTTTATATAAATGGACAGAGCTAATCTGCGCCGCCGTGCTACAGGAAGTGAGCGTCAACTCTGCTCCGATTCACTTTACACTAAAAAACTGTCCTCTCACTTTTTTCTAAATAAAAATTAAACATTCGGAGACTTTTGGGGCGACTACGACCAGGAAATCGTCTTATTACATCGATTTATGTGTTCAAACCGCAGTCTGTTTATATAAATGCACGTAGCTAACCTGCTAGCCGCCGCGCTCCAAACAGGAAGTGATCATGTCCGCACTTCCTGCTCCGTAGACTCAACATAAAACATCATTGCATTTGCAGATAACACCATGAAATCTTCAAGAACGGATGTAACCACAGCATTAAAGTAAAGGTAGTTTTCAGATTCTTCCAGATGGGGGCGCCGCAGACAGATTTTCCTAGTGATACTGATGATGCACTTTACTGTGAAACATCCAAAAGGTGAAATACGGTGCACAAATGTTGAACCTGATCATTTTTATTAGAGTCTGGACCATGGACTGTTTATATAAATGGACAGCGCTAACCTGCTAACTGCTACGTCCAAACAGGAAGTGAACATGTGCGCACTTCCTGTGTCTCCTCTCTCTGTCCCTGCTGCTGTCAGACTCATTAAATGTTCGTATTAACTCGCTCTACATGAACATTAATAACAGACGAATCAGGCGCCTTAGCAACAGGTTTGATTGACAGGGGCGTTACCTTCAACATCCTCGCTCCTGATTGGCTCTTTGGTTGCTATGACACTCAGGGAGCAGGTATCTGTTTGTGTACGACGTTTGAGTTAAATCTGCGCACTCAGACTCATTTCACACACATATTTGACCCTTGTGAACTAAAATCGTCTCAAAAACCGTTGTCGTGACGGATGCGTTTGACCCGGTTCTCCCCATTACGAGAGCTGTTTGGTATTTACTCTTCGAACAGTTTGAGTTTGTGCTGTTTGCGTCGCTACACTTCACCTCACTTAAACCAGCCTCAGACGTCTCCGCAGCGCCGCGTGGAGACAGACGCTTTATGCTTTTTCAATGGACCAAAACTTATAAAAAGAATCAAAAATCCTCCTTCCTGCTCATTGTCTGCTGAAATAATGCAGTTTAACTTGTTGGTGATGTGTGTTTTCTGTGACTAGCCGAGCCTGGAGTGTGTGTCGACGCTCTCCGGTCCGACCAGGTTCTTCTGTGAATATTAAAGCTCCGTCTCTGGTGGATCGGTATAAGGTTTAAGCTCTGAGGCAGTAAACACAAGCAGCGGCGTTTGAGCCTCACGTCCCTGATCAAACCCGACAGCTGTCACTCCACGTCCACCTTTACCGACGTGGACCTCGAGACGACCACTTCCCCGACGCTTTTTCTGCTTTTCTTTTAGTTTGTGTCTATTTCCAGCGCGGTTCTGTCTCACCTGCTGCAGATTGGCTCAGACTGATGTGAGCTGGCGTCTCGCGGCCGGCGGTGGAGTTGTTGCTGCTTCTTGTCACTCTGTTTTTTCACTTCGTAGGTGAAGTGGACTTTTAAGAAATCGCCGAGTCTCTGCACATAAATCGAAAACGCTGTTGATTTGTTTTAATCCTGCTGAAACGGCGCCGCTGACCCCCATTTCTGAAACAGTGACACCGTTTGGACTTGAGACTTTTCTACTTCAGTGGGTTGAGAAATGGAGGAAAAGGGTTTTTTTTTTATCACTATTTTATTTTTTTTAAGGATGTGGGACGCTGAACGCACGGATTCAGATCTCCACAAGTTTAAAGACGCATTGGGTAACTTTTCTGTTGAATGTCGCTTGTTTCCATGGAGATGTCAGCGCTCCGTCTGTATGTTCCACAGTCCTGCGTCGTCACGGCCCAAAGACACTGGGGCTGAGGAGGTTTAGTGCTTTGCCCAATGACACGACCACAGTTCAGTTTATCTGTGGAGAGTCAAACCATCAACCTGTGGGTCACTGGATCTGACCGTTTGACCAATGACGTTTAGGCCAAGAGAGCGGGAACCGAACCTTCAGATCAATGGACAAACACTGAGCCAACTGAGCCGCAGTCGCCCGCACACGTATCAGTAACATCTCCATGGAAACGAGCTCATGTCGGACCCTGTGCCAGAAAAGTTCCTCAGTGTTTCTTTAGATCATTACCCTCATGTGTCAGGTCCAGAAGCAGAAGCTCGACTGAAACGAGCTCTGGTCTGTTCTGTTCTGTTTCGAGCATCGTATATATAAGTGTGTAGTGTATATAAGTGTGTAGTATATATAAGTGTGTAGTATATATAAGTGTGTAGTATATATAAGTGTGTAGTATATATAAGCGTGTAGTATATATAAGCGTGTAGTATATATAAGCGCGTAGTATATATAAGCGCGTAGTATATATAAGCGCGTAGTATATATAAGCGCGTAGTATATATAAGCGCGTAGTATATATAAGCGCGTAGTATATATAAGCGTGTAGTATATATAAGCGTGTAGTATATATAAGCGTACACACACACACACACACACACACCTGACAGGATTAGGCTGGGCTCCTCGTTGCATACATCACACTGAGAATGAAAACGCGTGGGCTCCTTTTTCTATACCGCCATTTTTTCTGCTGTTTTTCTCTCCTCAGCCTACACACATCTCACCCCTCTCTCCAAAAACCTCCAAGGAATCCTGTCGTCTGTTCTGCTCAGCGATTTGTTCCTTCTTTCTCCTTGCTCTTATAGCTCCCGTGTAGATCTCCTGTAGATACTCGCCCTTGGGAGACTCTGGAGGTCAAGGTTGAAGCCCCGCCCCGGTCGGAGCAGGTTGCGGGGCATATCCTGACCTACATTTGGAGGCACAAACACAGGAGCATATGTGCGCGCGCTCCCACACAGGAGCAGTAATGAACACAACACGAGCTAATAACGCTCGCATCAAGAAGACGACTTGAAAAGCGACGCTGCCAACGCCAGAGGAGCCACAAACAAAGTGCTAAATGTCACTGCTGAGTCATAAAAGCTTCATAAAAATTCAAACAGAATAATTACTGTTTTGATAAAGACATTTTAATTGTTGATGAGAGGGATGCTAACGATGTCCGTGTTTTAACTTGTTTTCGTACTTGAACTAAGTGTTAGCATCTGGTAAAAGTGTTAGCATCTGCTAACCTCCCACTGTAAAGTCGCACTTTAGATCAGGACAAAGTTGTGTAGGATTCTGGTTTGAAGCCGCCCACTTCAGCAGATCAACACAAAGAAACATATTGTTTTTAGATTTATCACCTTCTAAAGTTTCAGCATAAAACAATAAAACAACAAAGTCACAAAGATGCAAACCGCACGAAAAAGTGTTTCCCACATCTGTCTCCAAAACATGTTCACAATAAACCACCATCAGGGTCTGCAGGACAGAAACGGGACAGAAACGGGACAGAAACGGGACAAAAACGGGGCAGAAACGGGACAGAAACAGGATGCAGCCGATCGGACGCTGAAGTCTGTGTTTAAGCTTCAGTGTCGCTGAAACAATCAGTCGTCATGTGTCTCATAGCATCAGGCTTCAGCTTAAAGTTTAAAGAGGCTAAAGACCAAGACTTAACGGATCAAAGGAGCCACAGCTCAAAGGTCAGAGGAGCTCAGGTCAGCTCAGGTCAGAGGAGCTCAGGTCAGAGGGGCTCAGGTCAGCTCAGGTCAGAGGAGCTCAGGTCAGTGGAGCTCAGGTCAGTGGAGCTCAGGTCAGTGGAGCTCAGGTCAGTGGAGCTCAGGTCAGAGGGGCTCAGGTCAGAGGGGCTCAGGTCATCTCTTCAGGACTCGGTGCTTTTACGCTGGTGCAGAGTGATATTGAGTTTGTGCTGTGCCGTGCAGATCTGGGGAGGTTATTGTGGCGGCTTATTGCCTTGCGTTTATTACACAGGAGTTTGTTTGGAGCGGAGGCGGGGCCCGCGGGGGCGGGGCCCGCGGAGGCCGGGGCGCCCGCTCTCGTGGCCGTGTGACTGAATGGTAACTATGGGAAACGGCTGCTGCAGATGAAGCTGATATATTCATGTATTCATCTCAATTAGTCCGCTCTGTGCGTCTCAAACGCAGACACTCATCCTCCCCGAGCTGCTTCCTGCTTATCTTATTAGAAAATGTGATGGGGCCATGGAGGGGCCCCCCGCTCTCCTCCGCCCTCCTCCGCCCTCCTCCGCTCTCCTCCGCTCTCCTCCGCTCTAAACGGCTCCTTCTATTACTCTGCCTCTCTCTCTCCTCTCACCTCTCTCTTCTCTCATCTCCTCCATCTTTTCTCCTCTCTCGTCTCCTCCTCCCTCCTCTCTCCTCCTCCTCTCTCCTCCTCTCTCCTCCTCCTCTCTCGTCTCCTCTGTTCACCTCCTCCTCGTTCTGTGGAGTCTGTGCAGGAGTTACATTTGTGAGCTGATATCTCAGATCTGGTCTCACCAAACGGACCGAGGGGCAAAAACAACTGTGTTGATTTTAGTTTCTGCTCAGACACTGGATCATTTGCTCTTCACCGAGTGACTCTTTTCTCGATTGTTGGAAGCAGCTTCCTGATTTTCCTTAATTCCGTCCACTCTGCAGCGACTGTGGTTTGTGCTAAAAAAGCTTCAGGCGAAAGGAGAAGAGACGTTTTAAAACAGCAGGAGCCGTTTGTGTTTGGACCCGAGTCAGACGTGATTAGGAAAAGTAAAGGATGCACAAGAGGGCGTGTCCAGCAGCAGAGGGGCGTGTCCAGCAGCAGAGGGGCATGTCCAGCAGCAGAGGGGCGTGTCCTTCAGAGTAGGGGCGTGTCCTTCAGAGTAGGGGCGTGTCCTTCAGAGTAGGGGCGTGTCCTTCAGAGTAGGGGCGTGTCCTTCAGAGTAGGGCCTGTCCTGCAGAATAGGGCGTGTCCTACAGCAGAGGGGCGTGTCCTGCAGCAGAGGGGCGTGTCCTGCAGCAGAGGGGCGTGTCCTTCAGAGTAGGGGCGTGTCCTTCAGAGTAGGGGCGTGTCCTTCAGAGTAGGGGCGTGTCCTTCAGAGTAGGGGCGTGTCCTTCAGAGTAGGGGCGTGTCCTGCAGTAGAGGGGCGTGTCCTTCAGAGTAGGGGCGTGTCCTGGCCGTGTGTTACTGGACGTATATTGCTGTGTTCTGGCCGTGTGAACATAAGTGCGATGGCGCTGACAGCCATAATGTGAAACAGTGTGGGAAATGCAGATTCTCTCCATCTGCAGCGTCTGAGGTCGTTTGGCGTCTCTGTTGCCAACGACACATATTCTCCGTGTCTTTCTACCGCGGCCAGTAGCTAAGCTGAAATCACAGCTCTCTGCCGTCAGATGGATCCGGCTCGGTCGGCTCCGAGCGCCGCCTCCTCTTTTCCGAGGCGCACTCTGAAATGGCTTTGTTTTCCTCCAGCCTTTCAGTGGCACCAGAGCCCGGGCCCTGCCAAGAGTCGCTCCCCACACTCCAGCCTCAGCGTGTTTACTCAAACTCATCGCCGAAATATGGATGTGTAATTATGGAGGCTGTTAGTTTAATGTTGCGTCTTTGCTATGGAAACTCTGCACGCTCGGTCAGCTTTGAGAGGACGCTGACGAAACCCGGACAGCGACGGCGAGGACGAGTGTGCTGGAAACGAGAAAGAGAGAAAGAGACAGAGAGACAGAGAGGTTTTTGATGGAATCAGATCAACGCTGAGCAAAGCAAACAAACATGAATCCCTCTCTGCGATGGAGATGACTGTGGTCGTCCGATGCATAAATACAGAGTCGAAATCGGCCCGAGCCCAAGTCTGTTTCTGTGAATTCAACTCTCTGCAAGATGTCCGTGTTCCATTCCAGCTCGACCACAGCTCAAACACAGTAACAGGAGCAGACACGTACACACTGGCATAAATAAGCAACAGGCCGCGTACGCACACTCAAATATATACACGGCCCTGCGACTCGGGCTGGCGTGCGAGCTCCGCCAATCCCCACAGCGCTCGGCTCCCGGACCCGCTCCCACATTCAGCGTAGCCCGAGTCTGCTAATGCACATGGAAGGAGTGTTGGAGCTTATCAGAGCGCGAGATACTTCCCTTCAGCGTCTTATAGGTGCAAATGCGAGCTGTCAGCGGCGTGATTGAGCTCGCTGGCGGAGGGGCGGATGAGAGATGGATGTTAGCTTTCCTCATGTCTTCAAATAAATGCATCTGTGTTTGCTCGGAGCCGACACCGCCGCTCGGAAAAGACTTGATGATAGCGTAAACAGCCGATGAACAATTTCTCCTCTTCGTTTCCAAAGCGCCAGTTCAATTTCTGTTCCCCGTCTTCCCTTTTTTCATCTGCAACTTAATCTTTCTCTCCGTTCTCTCCCCTCTTCATCCCTCCGCCGGCCCATCTCGCTCCTGAGCAGTGGCAGATCCTGCAGGAAATTGTTTCGAAGCTGCCAGACATTTTTGCGTCGTAGCTGTTTATTTGTGCTGCGGGGCGAAGCGCTCGGACGGTCCCTCTTTCGGAGCTCCATCTCGGGCTTAAACCTTCGAACTCTCGCCCCCGAAACGCCGCAGCCGATCGGCCCGGCTTTACCGTGTAAGCGATACCGGTTTAAGCAATCAGGACGTCTGCGTATTTGTGAGTAGGTCTGTATTAGGCCGTAATCAGCGGCGTTTCTGTGCGGTCAGAACCAGCTCTGATTGGGGGTTTGTCAAACAGCAGAGGTTTGAGTTACTCACAGTCTGGCTCAGCTGCATCTCGCCGTAGACGCTCGGACAACACCCGTGTGGACTTGTAAAGGCGGTTTATGAGCTCCAAGTGAAACGGCGAAGGACAGAGGCCACCGAGGCGGGCGAGATGTTAGCGCTCGAGCTCGGAGGTTAGAAAGAACAAAAGAATAAACAGCTGCACACGGCGGGTCTGTGGAGCTCACGGGGTTTTGAATTATTTTAATAACGCCACAATGTTCTGTTTTTTTTTCTTTTTCTATATTTTTTGTGTTTGAACTCAGCGCAAAGTCACGGCGTTTATCTGACGTGCCTCCACCCGCACTTTAGAAAAAAACACTCAGCTTTTCCATTTGGTGGGGATTTCTTTTATATATATCATTTCTTTTTTGTTTTTTTTCCATTGTTTTGTGATGATTCAGTGTAATCCATTATTTCCTCAGGCAGGTCCAAAGTAGAAGATGTTTCAGATCTGATTTTGTTCAGTTTTCGAATGTTTTTTTCCAGTGTTCATAAAGCTGGAAGGGCATCTGGCATAAAATGTGAAATACAGATAAATCCAAAGCAGCTCTTTCCTGTCAGAAATAAAGGACATGTTCAAATATTAACATTGAAACTCTTTGGCACAGTTGAATTCTGTTAAATCTCCAGACTAATTCGCCGTAACTGTGAGCTTCATCGTGGGTTTGTTGCTAACAAGGATCTTTCATTCAAATGTTATTTTCTCTCTAAAATAACTAAACTAAAGAGTATTATTTTGATTCATGGGCATCCACTTCTTCTTTTGTGTGTCCAGCAGCTCGTAGTCGCTAACGTAACGCACGGATCTACTTTATAAAGACAAAGGACGATGAAAAGTGTTGGATGTTGGACGTGTGCGTTAGTGTTTCTGACAGGTCCAGACAGGCAGAAACACTGACTCTACGCTGAATGAAAATAACATTAGTCAAATACATTGAAGAGGTCTGGGGTTAGACCTTGTCCAATCATTCATATCCTTCCATAAGTCGTACAGCATGTTTTTAAACCAGCGGCCGGCGAGCGAGCTGTCAATCAAACGCGGCGTCTTTCCCCATGTGCGGTAACCTGAGCATCGATTGTTAGGTTATTCCTCTCAAAAATCTCGTTTAACAGAGAGAAAACCTGCAGAAAGTCGCCAAATAAAGACGACCAAACCGCAATTATGAGAGTAAAAAATATTGACTTAGTGTTCGATGACATTTGGAGCAGAGAGGCGGCCATTTTGGAGACGACGCTCCCACTTTCACACTTTTATATTTCTATTTCTGTTCTTTTCTCATCAGCGTCAATGTTGGACTTTCTATAAAACGGACAAAGGAACGATTAAAGGTGAACTGGGGGATGTTCCACTGTATGGCTTTAAATCTGTATCTTCAGTTGTTTTTATCTTAAAAAGCATTCTGACTCTTAGCAGGCTCGCTCCTCCACAGATCTGAGCTTTACCTCGGCCTGGAGTCGTTGCTTTAGACATGTTTAATGCTGCACTGTGGAACATTCCATCCAGTCAAGCAGAAGAGTTACATTTTGTGCCAGAATCAGTCTGACAGGTGATGTAACCACACCCCGAGGTCAGGCCAGGTCTGAACACGAGCGGAGCGAGGGCGGGGCCGCTCTGAACGAGGGCGGGGCCTCTCTGAACACGAGCGGAGCGAGGGCGGGGCCGCTCTGAACGAGGGCGGGGCCTCTCTGAACACGAGCGGAGCGAGGGCGGGGCCGCTCTGAACACGAGCGGAGTGAGGGCGGGGCCGCTCTGAACGAGGGCGGGGCCTCTCTGAACACGAGCGGAGCGAGGGCGGGGCCGCTCTGAACGAGGGCGGGGCCTCTCTGAACACGAGCGGAGTGAGGGCGGGGCCTCTCTGAACACGAGCGGAGTGAGGGCGGGGCCGCTCTGAACGAGGGCGGGGCCTCTCTGAACACGAGCGGAGCGAGGGCGGGGCCGCTCTGAACGAGGGCGGGGCCTCTCTGAACACGAGCGGAGTGAGGGCGGGGCCTCTCTGAACACGAGCGGAGTGAGGGCGGGGCCGCTCTGAACGAGGGCGGGGCCTCTCTGAACACGAGCGGAGTGAGGGCGGGGCCTCTCTGAACACGAGCGGAGTGAGGGCGGGGCCGCTCTGAACGAGGGCGGGGCCACTCTGAACGAGGGCGGGGCCGCTCTGAGCGAGGGCGGAGCCGCTCGGTGAAACAGGTGTGAGTGTGAACTTAATTAAAACAACGTCCAAACCAAAACTGCACCAGGTCAAAGCCTCGTCCAACCAGATCTGAACCAGGTCTGAGCTCAGAGACACGACCTGTTTAACTGAATTTAGTCGAATCAACTGTTGAACAAACTCAACTGTTTCTGTAACAAACAGAGATGCAACGATCCAGGTTTTTTGTTTCGATACCGATTCTGATTCTACAGCTTTATTTTCTTAGAATCAGCCGATCCCCGATATCGACCGATACCAGAGCAGAGACAGAAAACAGCATTTATTTAATTTAAATTAAACTAAAATGTTTTTATTTCTCAGAAACAACCACTTTGTGTAAATAAAAGTTGAAACATTCTGAGACGTCTTATTTAAATATCGACTGGACCGATATCTGGAGGTCGATCTCTCCGTATGGTGCGGACGTGTCCCTCAGACACATGTCCCGTCTGCGGGACAGGCCGGTCTCTCTCTCGCTCCTCACACATGTCACGAGGAGTCACTGTCCCTGTGACTGGAGGCGCCGCGTCCCGCTCACATATTGGCTGCCATCACCTTGTGGCGCAGCGAGCTCGGTGTTAGCGGGTACATCCCACTCCCGCGGGGGTAACTGTCACTCTCTCACTCCTCCACTCCTCCACTCCTCCACACCTGTGCACTCGACTCAACTCTTCTTCTTCTTTTTTGGACAACAGATGGTGCGACGTTCACTTTTCTCCTTCATAACAAGAAAAGTGTCAGTCTGAAGCTCTTTGTGCTGTGGCCTGAATATTGAGTCGACTCAAAGGTTAAACACGGTCCTGTCGTACACCTCATCACACGGGACAATATGAACCGTTTGTGTGGACGATTTTACCCCAGATGCCCTGGAGGAGCATTAACAGAACTGTTCAGTACATTTAAACCAGAACTAAAAGTAAAATACACAAATAAAACACATTATTAGTACATTTACTCTACATTTAAAGAGGAGGAACGATGTAAAATCTTCTAATGTTGTTCCGTTTTATGTGACTTATGTGTGTTTGATTAATCTAGTGATCTAAATGTTATGTCAGGGCGGCAGTGGCTCAGTTGGTCGAGTGTCTGCCCACTGATGCGAAGGTCAGTGGGTCAAATCTCGCTCTCAACATAAAAACATCATTCATTGGCGTTGCCGTTCCATCTCAAATGAATACTGTCGTTGTTGTGTCCTTGGGCAAGACACATCCCCCTGTCTGCGTACAGCGGCGTACAGCGGCGTACAGCGGTGTACAGGTGACGGGTGAGTGGTCCGTAGATGTAAAACGCTCTGAGCATTGAAGGTGGAAAAGCGGGGTATAAAACGTGACCTCGTGTTAGCGTTTTAGCGTGTTAGCGTGTGTAAATACCTCATAGGCGTGTTAGCATGTTAGCACGTTAGCATCTCAGAGTACAGATGGGCCGACGTCGCTCGTTCTCTCCTCTGTACAAAGAACGCCGCCTCTCGCTGACGTCTTTCCCTCCATCCTTAATCTCTCGAGTGATTCATGGCTAAATCCTTGTAAACAACTGCAAATTATTTCTTGGACCTTTGAGCGCTGGAAGATTACGGCTTTACTCCATTTTGGTTTCAGAACTAGTCGACGCTGACAGATTTATTGATACTGTTGGAGATCTGTCTTCTTCGGGTGTCAGTTCCTTGCCAACGTTTGCATTTCAAATTGTATTTTTTCCGTCATCAAGGCGTCAAACTGTTCCGTTATGGCCCCGTAGATCCAAGGATGCATTAAAACTTAGAGCGTAAATTATGGACTAGATAGTGTTTATTGCTGTCGCCGGGACAATAGGTGGAATATTAAAAATGAGCCAGAAACAGAGGAGCGAGCGCCGTGGATAGAGACTCACACTCAGGTCATTCGAGTCCCCCCGGTCTGTGCACTTGACTCCACCAGCGCCGGAGGCTGTTCCAATCATTTTTGACTGATAAAATGTTCACGTTCTAAGGCCCGTCGAGGAGGTGTCCGCTCAGCACTTTCAGCTCACACCTATTTTTACTTCGACAGGGAAAAAAAAAAAAAATCAAATTCTTGTCTGGGGGATTTTTTCATTGGTCGGAGCTTGTGGTCGACGCAGCGGGAACGATGCAAAAATATAACAGCGTTGGCTCGTTGGCCCTGTGTTTGGTGTTGATTGTGAAACAGCCTCATAATGTTTTTATTGACCAAACGGCGCGAGGTTAGAGCTTTAAAAAAGAACAAAACCAAACCCTAAAGCGAAAATACACAAGAGATTAAAAACCAGACTGAAACAGGGCTCAGGCACACGTCATGTGGGCTAAACCGGGCTAAACTGGACTAAGATGGACTAAAACCCAAGACTAAAACTGGAGTAAACTGGACTAATCTGGATTAAACTGGAGACTAAATCTGGACTAAACTGGAGACTAAAACTGGAGATTAAAATTGGACTAAACTGGACTAAAACCCAAGATTAAAACTGGACTAAATTAGAGACTAAATCTGGACTAAAATGGACTAAAACTGGACCAAAAGTGGAGACTAAAACTGGACTAAAACCGGACTAATCTGGACTAAACTGGAGACTTAAACTGGACTAATCTGGACTAAACTGGACTAAACTGGAGACTAAATCTGGACTAAACTGAACTAAACTGGAGACTTAAACTGGACTAATCTGGACTAAACTGGATTAAACTGGACTAAACTGAAGATTTAAACTGGACTAATCTGGACTAAACTGGATTAAACTGGATTAAACTGGACTAAACTGAAGATTTAAACTGGACTAATCTGGACTAATCTGGACTAAACTGGATTAAACTGGATTAAACTGGATTAAACTGGACTAAACTGAAGACTTAAACTGGACTAATCTGGACTAAACTGGATTAAACTGGATTAAACTGGACTAAACTGAAGATTTAAACTGGACTAATCTGGACTAATCTGGACTAAACTGGACTAAACTTGATTAAAACTGGACTAAACTTGATTAAAACTGGACTAAACTGGAGACTAGTCGTGTGTAAAAATATGCTACACTGTGGAACATTCCCGACAGCCGTGACGTCTCCATGGAGACGAGCAGGTTCCGGGTTATTTTTGCTGGTAGATGCAAAGTGCAGCTCAGACAGATTTAGTGTTTGTTTGTTATCTTCGATGTGTGTTATTGCGGCGAAGAACTCGGCGCCGCCCGACGTGTCATAACTCTGTGGTGGAAAAGGTCAAAGTAAATGAGGCTCTGTTCTGTACAGACAAAGAATGAGCCGCGAGCGTCACGTCCACGAGGCACAAACCGACCCGCTCTGACCCGCTCTGACCCGCTCTGACCCGCTCTGACCCGCTCTGACCCACTCTAAGACCCATTCTGACCCGGTTCGACCCACTCTGACCCACCCTGACCCACTCTGACCCACCCTGGCCCACTCTGACCCAACCTGACCCACTCTGACCCAACCTGACCCACTCTGACCCGCTCTGACCCACTCTGACCCACTCTAAGACCCATTCTGACCCGGTTCGACCCACTCTGACCCACCCTGACCCACCCTGACCCACTCTGACCCACCCTGACCCACTCTGACCCACCCTGGCCCACTCTGACCCACCCTGGCCCGCTCTGACCCACTCACTCGTTTGTTTTTTGTTTTTTAAGCTTTAAACAGTATTATTAGTTTAGTTTATGATAAACAGAAGTAAAATGGGTTTTAAATTGGTCTTGTTTTTGTGCTACAGGTGGAGACATTTTAGTTCATTAAAATTAATCTGTGGAAATAATATTGTGTAATCGATGTGTCTTTGAGCGGGGATCAGGTCAGCGGGGGTCAGGTCAGAGGGGGTCAGGTCAGAGGGGGTCAGGTCGGCCGTGTCTCTGACCCTCAGTGTGAGATTCAAAATGGCTGCCGGAGTTGGCATGGCGTTAGTTTGGAGTTAATGGGAGTTAGTTGGTGTTAGCTGGAGTTAGCATGGTGTTAGCTGGAGTTCGTTGGTGTTAGCTGGAGTTAGCTGGAGTTAGTTGGTGTTAGCTGGAGTTAGTTGGTGTTAGCTGGAGTTAGTTGGTGTTAGCTGGAGTTAGCTGGAGTTAGCATGGTGTTAGCTGGAGTTAGTTGGTGTTAGTTGGTGTTAGCTGGAGTTAGCTGGTGTTAGCATGTTTAGCCTTACCACTCACACGCAGACGATACCTGATCTTGAACACGTTGTACTTTTGCTGCACACGGCTCTTTTCTCTTTGCGGCTGACGACAAACTCACTATTTTGTTCTTTTCACGTTTGATAACTTGTTCGAGAGCAGATTTTTCCTCTGGGTGGATGTTTGCGCGCACAGATTACCGTAGATTATCTCTAGAGCAGGTTTCTGTCGGCCTCACATGCCGGAGTTATCTCCCGCCCACATTCCGACATATCCCAGGATGCCTTTCATCGAGCGGCCCCGGTGCGCGGCCCCGCGGGCCCCCGTGTGACGGGGCAGACGGAGCGGATCAGTTTATCACACGGGGTCTTAGCGAGCGCGGCCTGGTTAGCGATTATCAGCGCTAACGAAGCACGACCGAAGCATCAATGGAGCAAAGGAACCCCGCTGAGCAAGACACTGACACAAGCTCCTCTTTAACAGATTACACACATGTGAGCCACAGAGCCACAGAGCCGACCTCCACAGAGCCACAGAGCGACCCTGAAGAGCCACAGAGCAACAGAGCCACAGAGCCCACCCTGCAGAGCCACAGAGCCACAGAGCGACCCTAAAGAGCCACAGAGCCAAAGAGCCCACCCCCGCAGAGCCACAGAGCCACAGAGCAACAGAGCCGACCTCCACAGAGCCACAGAGCCACAGAGCGACCCTGAAGAGCCACAGAGCCACAGAGCCACAGAGCCCAGAGCCACAGAGCCAAAGAGCCGACCTCCACAGAGCCTGTACCTTTTATAAACCTCCATTTCCACAGACAGGGTCGTGTAAAACACTTGTATCTTTTCCCTTAAATATTTGTTCCTAATTCGTTTTATTGAACCAAACTTTTGACTAAATGGCCTAAATTAAATCTTGATGTTGTAAAGTTTCCAGTGTTTCTCAAATAAATTTATTTTGAATTTTCTAATCATTTTAAAAGCGTCTACTTTTTACAAATCTGCAAACAGCTTCACAAGCCGCACCTCCACAGACCCGACTCCACAGCCCCACAGCCCCACAGCCCCAGCCCCACAGCTCCAGCCCCACAGCTCCAGCCCCACAGCTCCAGCCCCACAGCTCCAGCCCCACCTCCAGCTCTTCTTCTTCTTCTGCTGTGAGGTCACATTTACGGCTCTTTAATGGCTCTGAGCCGACTGCAGCTCTCTACATGAGTCATTATTAAAAGTGGAGGGTTTATTATAAATACATTTACTCCTGGGGCCACAGTGGCTCCAAATTACCCACGTGACACTGGGGCCAGGGCGCTGCCGTGGTAACTGCGGCGTGTCGTGGTAACGGCGGCCTAACACGAGCCGACACACTGAAACTGAATTAAGCCTCGTTTTGAGCCTGAAGCTCTTTGTTTAATTAAGTCATGACAACAAAATGGAACAAACACGTTTTACACCGAGAGCTTCTGTGAAAGTATCACTGACGTCATCCTCGCCAAACGCCAAGACGACATAACAGAGCCACGCAACGTCTGTGGAGCGGGGTCAAAATGCAGCCAGGCAACATCTGTGGAGCGGGGTCAAAATGGAGCCAGTTTACATCTGTGCAGGCTCGCCTCTCCGCAGATCTAACCCGTAACTTTGCTGACGTCAGCTGTTTGTCACCGTGGAAATAGATAAACTCAAGGCCATAAAAGGGGGTGGGGTTAAATAAGTGTAAACTTCTGCCCACGTCCATTTTGAGAACGTTCAATGTTTTTGTGGATATTTTATTTTATGGACTGTAATGGACATGGACCACATTTATGAACATACTCAAAAGAAAACTCATAAAACACACACAATTTAATGTGTGTGTACTGCGTGTACTGTGTGTAGTACTGTGTGTACTGTGTGTACTGCGTGTACTGTGTGTACTGTGTGTACTGTGTGTAGTATTGTGTGTACTGTGTGTACTGTGTGTACTGTGTGTACATTTTGTGTATCTGATGTAGAAGCTGAAGCCTCGTACATTTATATTGAATATTCGTTTACAGTTTTTTAAAGTGACATAATCCTCTAGTTTCACTTAAACCTCAAACAGTTTCAGAGCCGTGATGGGACTTTGGCTCTTTTATGGGATCTGAATCTTTTGGCTCTTTTATATTTATTTATGTGACAAACTAATGTGAGAACTGAATTTATCTGGTTCTCGTCGATTCTTGTTTTGGTTCTTGTGGTTCTTGAGCCGGTTCTCGTGTCAGTTCTCGTGTCGGTTCTCGTGGTTCTTATGTTGGTTCTCTTGGTTCTCGTGTTGGTTCTCGTGGTTCTTGTTTTGGTTCTTGTGGTTCTTGAGCCGGTTCTCGTGTCAGTTCTCGTGTCGGTTCTCGTGGTTCTTATGTTGGTTCTCTTGGTTCTCGTGTTGGTTCTCGTGGTTCTTGTTTTGGTTCTCGTGTCGGTTCTCGTGTCAGTTCTTGTATCAGTTCTTGTGTTGGTTCTCTTGGTTCTCGTGTTGGTTCTATTGGTTCTCGTGTCAGTTCTCTTGGTTCTCGTGCCGTTTCAGGTTTAATCCTCAGTTCTAAATGAACAGATCCAGATCCTTCGGGCCCAGTGTCAGATCAGTGGAACATATGATTGAAAATGTCCCATGGTGCAGCTTTAACTCGTGTGAAGGGTTAAACTCTGGGCTCAGTTCAGACGAGTGTAAAATAAACACTTTTATTTTCATCATTAGATTTTTCCAGTGTTTCTTTGTTGTTTATGAGTTTTTAATGACCTCATCAAGAGAATTACACAACACACAGCACCACAGCGCCCCCTGCTGGCACTGACGACAACTGACGACAACTGACAACTGTGAGGAGCAGCAGCAGGAGTAGTAGTAGTAGTAGTCGTAGTAGTAGTAGTAGTCGTAGTAGTAGTAGTAGTAGTCGTAGTAGTAGTCGTAGTAGTAGTCGTAGTAGTAGTAGTAGTAGTAGTAGTAGTAGTAGTAGTAGTAGTAGTAGTAGTAGTAGTAGTAGTAGTAGTAGTCGTAGTAGTAGTAGTAGTAGTCGTAGTAGTAGTCGTAGTAGTAGTAGTAGTAGTCGTAGTAGTAGTAGTAGTAGTAGTAGTAGTAGTAGTAGTAGTAGTCGTAGTAGTAGTAGTAGTAGTCGTAGTAGTAGTAGTAGTAGTAGTAGTAGTAGTCGTAGTAGTAGTAGTAGTAGTCGTAGTAGTAGTAGTAGTAGTAGTAGCAGTAGCAGTAGCAGTAGTAGTAGTAGTACTCGTAGTCGTAGTCGTAGTAGTAGTAGTAGTAGTAGTACTCGTAGTATCAGTGCATATTTAAAGCTTTATCAATAGTGAAATTTGATGATGTATTTTCTTTCTCTCTTTCACTCTCTTCGCCCTCTGCCCTCTCTCTCTCTCTCTGTCTTCTCCCTCTCCACTTCATCTCTCTCATTAACTCTCTCCTTCTCCTCTGCCTCATTCTCTCCATCTCTCTCCCCTTCCCTCTCGCTCTTCCTCTCCCTCATTCTCCCTTCTGCACCCTCTCTCTCTTCCTCATTCTCTCCCCCTATTCTCCCTCTCTCTCCCTCCCTCTTATTCCCCCCTTTCCCCCCTCTCTTTTCTCTCTTTCTCTCCCCTTTCTCTCCCTCTCCCCCCTCTTTCCCTCACTCTCTCCTCTCTCCCCTTCTCTCTCTCCCTCTCTCTCTCTGTGACCTACTTTTCTCTCGCTGCTTATTTCTCTGAACACGCAACATTTCAGCTGCTATTAGTCAAATGATGCACAGTGAGTGAAGTGTGTGTGTGTGTGTGTGTGCGCGTGGGGGTGTGCAGGTGTGTGCGGGGGTGTGTGTGTGTGTGTGGTTGGGGGTCTGGTCACGACAGAGGAGGACACACACACAGGGTTGGGGGACACACACTCGAGGGCGTGTTTGTTCACCTGTGGGTGTTGTGCATTGTGTGTTGTGTTGTGTGTTGTGTTGTGTGTTGTGTTGTGTGTTGTGTTGTGTGTTGTGTGTTGTGTTGTGTTGTGTGTTGTGTGTTGTGTGTTGTGCGTTGTTGCTCTTGTGGCCTCCAGGGTCAAGACACTTTAAAAAAAAAAATCGTTTAATTGGTCCAGAGCCAAAAAACACGAGGAAATAATAATTTATACAAATGTACGAGTGAGAAGAGAGTTTATATGACACACGTATGACATTAGCGTGTGTGTTAATGTGTGTGTGTTAGAGTGTGTGTGTTAGAGTGTGTGTGTTAGAGTGTGTGTGTTAGCGTGTGTGCGTGCCCATTTTTCCAGTTCTGTTTTTGTCTGATTTTGTAAAACTCTGAGTTTTTTTTCGGCTGCAGAACGAAAATATCAGTGAAATGAGCCGTTACGTCCAAATAGGCTCCGAGTCATTAGAGACCTGTGGACGTCAGGAAAGTCCAACGAACGACCGGGACAGAGCGGGACGGACCGGGACGGACCGGGATGGACCAGAACATTATTATATGAAACAGAATGTGAGACTCTGTGAATAGCATTAGCTGTGTCCGTTAGCTTACAGCTCACAGAGCTGGAGTGTTTGTGCGTCCATATTCCTTTGGTTTGATGTTTTCTTATCAATTCGCCGTCACATTATGTCATTATGTTGGTCACATGCTTCATGACCTGGTGTCGCGGCGGCGCTGGTGTCGCGGCGGCGCTGGTGTCCCCTGACCGCGGCTGAGTCCGTCTCTATCTCTGAAAAATGAACGTGTTACTTTCATTGGTGTGATTACAGTGGAACGCTCTTTTCTTGGACTCATAACTTTTGCCTGTTTGCGGTCGCCATTTTGAGGACTTTTGGCCGGACAAAAGAGAATATTTAGTTGTTAATTGCAGTAGAAATGAGCTGTTATATTTACAGTTGTGATATATTTTATACTTTGTGTGGTGCGGCTCTTTACTCGTTGATTTTACTTATTTAACTAAATCTGGGACTGTTTAAACTGAAATCGTCCTGAAAACAAAGGAGACTTTTGTTCTGTTTGTTATGAAAATGTAATAGAGTTATTTTCTTTGCTCTGACGCCCAGAGACGCCTGAAGTATTTGAGTTAATGACGCCAAATAACTGAGTACGACTAAAATACCACAACAGCTCCGGTATCAGATACACGACCTGGAAAATCTGCTGCAGCGGATATCGGCGTCCAAATATCGGTTCAGTCGATATCCTGTTTGGACCAGAGTCTGTTTAAAGACGTGAGTGAGTCTGACGTCACCTCAGCTTCAGCTCCACATGAAGCTCATCGAGGCTCGAGCAGAGACCACGAGTGTCATAGCAACCAGAGAGCCAATCAGGAGCCAGGATGTTAAAGCCAAAAAGGACAAGTCTGAAGCAGCAGGGACAGAGAGAGGAGAAAGTGAACTAGAGCAGGAAGTGCGCTCATGGTCACTTCCTGTTTGAACGCGGCGGGTTTGCTGTGTCCATTTATAAACAGTCTGTGGTTTTTGCATAAATTGATGTAATAATTCTATTTCCTGTTTGTAGTCGCCCATAAAGTTTCATCATGTTTTACCTTTTATTGACACAAATCTGTCGTTACATGAGATAAATAAAATAAGTGTCATGTGGCTGAAATATGGAGGATCAGCAGATACTTAATGCTTTAGTATCGGGATCGGTGTCGGGTCTAAAAGAGCCGTATCGATGCAGCCCTGATACTTTCTCTTATTGTGAAACGAGCTCAGGGGGCGTGGCCTGAGGACGCTGTGGGTCACTGAGCACAAACATGTTTCTATTATTGCCTTGAGATGAAAACGGCATCGGACGTCTCCAAAGACGGACGTCAGAAATGTGGCGTTTTATGTCCGAGAGTGGAGCCAAACGGGAGAGTGACGCAGAATGTGCCTTCTGTCAGAATAAAGGATGCAGAATAACACGAGGACCGTGGGGAACCGGAGGAAGCCATGTGTCTCAAACATGAACTGAAGCTCCGTGACACAGACGCCATCAGCCGCACACGCCTCTGTGTCTGTGTCTCTCTGTTTGTCTCTCTTTCTCTCTCTCAGTTTCTCTCTGTTTCTCAGTTTCTCTCTGTTTCTCTCTCTGTTTCTCTCTCTCTGTGTCTCTTCGTTTGTCTCTGTTTCTCTCAGTTTCTCTCAGCTTCTCTCTGTGTCTCTTTCTCTCTCTGTTTCTCTCTGTTCTCTCTGTTCTTTCTTCATCCACAGTCTCAGGTTCATTCTCTAAAGCAGAGCCTGATGATCTGACAGGTGTGCACTGAGGGAGCAGGGATCACGGAGTTTAGGACACGGGCGATTGGCACAATAAACAGGCACCACCCGGGGGGGCTGGGGCTGGGGGGTCGGGGGGGTCGGTGGGGCCGGTGGGCGGGGGTCCGGGGGGAGCGGGGCTTATGAGGCTCACAATCACTTCACTGTAGTGGAGCAGTATTTAACACAGTTTGATGAAAAAGGGGTTTTCCTGTTTTTTCTCTGGATCCACGGCCAAAAGTGCTTCACATTTTTGAAATACTTTTTTTTAGATATTGTTTTTATTTAAATGTTCTTTAAAAATATAATAACCAAATAAATATAAGACAAAAACAGTCAAATATAGTAAAACTGTTCTGTCAGTCGTGAGAATCTGTCACGAAATGAAATCCTGACGCCGCCGACGCCGTCTGACATAGATCTGATATGGATCTGATATCGACTTCATCGATTCATTCATTTTGTCGCCCAAAAACGTCTCATATATTTATGTGTCTTGTATTTTTTTTGTAATGTTCTCCACGAGTTCCACATCGCTGTAATTCCTTTTCGCCGCGTTGCTTCAGCTCGTGTGTTTCTTCAGATGTTTTGGATCAAAATGCTGCAGATCTGATGTCGTCTGGTGCATCAACACAAAACTCAGTGTTGTTTTCTGAGCCACTCGAGACTCGTGTGGCTTCAATTCGATTCATCTATATTTATATTTATCCAGAGCCGCTCGGCGCTCAAGTCTCCAGGTGTTTAACATGGAGAGTCCATCCCTCTTGGTTTGTTGACCAAACTCTGCTATAGGAGGCACATTACGCCCGGAGCAGGAGAATGGCTTTATTTTTCCATCTCAAAGTTAGTTCTATATCGGAGCGAGTGCGGTAGAAGTTTTGTGCTGTGGAGCGGAGAGGTGAGAGAGAGAAGAGAGTGGGATTTGGCAGCATGCTGAGCTGGGAAATGGAGAGGAGAAAGTGCAGTGGTGTAAAAGTCTTGGCCCGTTGGATCCATCGAGGAGGTGACACACAGACACCCCGGGCTAAATGATGCAGAAGCCCCGTGTCTGCGGCCGGCGCCGAGCGAGCGCGTCCACACCGAGCGAGCGCGTCCACACCGAGCGAGCGCGTCCACACCGAGCGAGCGCGTCCACACCGAGCGAGCGCGTCCACACCGAGCGAGCGCGTCCACACCGAGCGAGCGCGTCCACACCGAGCGAGCGCGTCCACACTGAGCCGGCGCCGCACGTCCACATCCACCCTGAGGTTAAACGCTCTCACAGGACGTCTTCAGTCGGCCCATGTCCTGCAGTTTGGACCTTACACTGTGAATAGAAATGGACGTAGCTAACATGCTACATCCAAACAGGAAGTGATCATGGTGCACTTCCTGCTCCATCGACTGCTCCAATTCACTTTACATTGCAAAACTGGTCATTCTGGTCTTAAATGTTCGTATTAACCCTCTACATGATCCTGGGGTTTTTATTTCACTATTGTGTCTGTAAATCAAGATCTGAACATTAATAACAGACAAATCAGGTCCTTCTGTCCCCGAGGTCGCTCCTGTTAGCGTTAGCAACAGGTTTGATTGACAGCGTTGCTAAGGGCCCGGTCCCTGTTAAAGCAGCTCCTGATTGGCTCTTTTGTTGCTGTGACACTCGTGGTCTCGAGTCTCGAGCTTCAGTTGGAGCTGAAGCTGTGGAGACGTCAGACTCAGTCACTTTCTGGTTTGAGGCTTAATTACCTGATCAAGTTCGTCCATGTTTCGTTTGATCTTATAAAAGTAACTGTACTCTGAGTATATTAGTACTGTATATTAGTACTTGTATATTAGTACTGCACACGCTCATGTGTCACATGATCTGCCAACACGAATCAGCTCACCCCAGAAGAAAGTCTCTTAGACTTTTAAAGTCAGGACACTTGGACATGCTGAAATAATAATTTGCACATAAATGCGGCGTTTGTAAAGTCGAAACTTAAGAAGAGCCTCAACCTCGGCCAAAACACACACGGAGAAATGAACGAACAGACCTGAGGGAGAGGAGGAGGAGGAGGAGAGTGTGAGTGAGACGAGACCTGGCAGACGCTCTCCTGCACAACAGTCCAAGACACGCACAGACACACACACAGACACACACACACACACACACACACACACAGACACACACACACACACACACACACCCCGACACACACACAGACACACACACACACACACACACGCACAGACACACACACACACACACACACACGTTTCCCCAGCGTCACCCAAACCTCTCATCTCCCTCTTCTTCTTGTTCCATGGCATTTTTTTGGTTGTCCTCCTTCTCATCTCACTTCATCACCTCCTGCTTCACTCCCTCACGGACACATGCGCTCTCCCCCCCGCCCCCGCCCTCGCCCTCGCCCCCGCCCCCTCCGCACGCACACGTCCACTTCAGAGGGATCAGGCCCGTCCTCGTCTCACAAACTTAAAAATGGCGTCCCTGGCGTCCCCCGTCCGGCGCGCGGCGTCATGTCGCACCTTCCACCGCGTGTGAGGCTGAGATCAGAGCACGCCATGTGACCGAGAGGACGTCAGCGATGAAGAGGAAGTGAGGAAGACTACAGGTTTATGATGTAGAAATATGAACCTGGAAACATTTAGTCTGAGAACATTTACGACAAACACTTTGAATTATTGTGTTATTTTAGTGAAGTGTGTGTTTATTTGTACAGAGAGAGTTAAAACACAACAACACAAATAAAAACACAACACACCCAGGTCAGTGAACAGGGTTTTTTTGTTTTTTTTTTCCCACAAACTAAAGTGCAGCCCCTCGAACACGTCACATGAGGAGAGTTATTCACAAAGACGAGAAAATACTTCAAGATTTTCACTGTTTCATTTGCAGAAAAAACACAAAAATACAGAAGTTTGGACTCACCTTTTAATTGAATGTTTTTACTATTTTCTACATTTTATAAAGAAAACATCAAGAAATATGGAAATATGCAATAAAGAAAAAACAATTTAACCTCAGAGTCTCCTCCTTTTACTTATATATTTATTCTTGTTTTTTTTTTACGTTTTTTCTTTACATAATTCCATATTTCTACTTCACTTCTGTGTTTATAAAATGTATAAACTAATAAAATAAATCCATAAAACGAGAGGGCAGGTCCAGACTTGTGCTCGTGTTTGTTTTTTGACCTTCAGATGAGGCACATCTCTGGGGACCTCAGACCTCAGACCTCAGGACCTCACACCTGCTGTTGCTCCTCTGCAGGTCGTTTCTTTACAGAGTCACTTCAGTCTCATCAAACCCTCGGGGAAACACACACATTTAGTTAATCCTGACGCACACAGTCAAACCCGCCGCTGCAGAACATTAAACTCTGGGGTTTTACGGCTGAAACGTCTCGTCGGCGTAACCACAAAAACACATATTGCTTTTGGACGTCCTCAGATCGACTACATCAAACCGGGACGCGCTCGATCTCGTTGACGACGGGCCTCTTTACGAGCCGAGTGTGCGAGACTTACCGAGTGTTACGCTGTGATATTTGAGGAAACTTAACAAGCCGCTCTGCACTTCCCGCTCGGCTCTACCTGCCAAACTCCAAACGCGGCTCCACGGCTCAGATTCTGGCTCCTTTGTGCAGTTTCTCCTGTGATTTGAGGCGTAATTAGGTGAGAAAACCCGGTCTGGAGATGCAGCGGATGGTAGAATAGGGCCGTGTTATTTTGCTCAGATGTGAAGTCGACGCTCTTTGGCTCCTCCGCGCTCGCCCCCCTCCTCCCTGCAATCCCATAGTGCACTCTGCTGGGAGGATTTAGAGGTACCCTGTAATTTCGGTGCTGGAGGAGCTCTTAAGTCCTGGCTGATCTTTGGGCTACAGCAGCGAGCTCTATATTTGTCTACGCACTCGCACGTGTCTCCGGTGCCGCTCCGAGCCGTCAGCGGTTTCAACGTCTGTATATTTTTGTGTTTTTGTGCACGCAGCCTTGTGCAGAGTGATCAAGAGAGGAGAGCGCCCCCTGCGGCTGCGCGCGGTCCTCGCTGCTCGCCACGGCCAAACCTCCACGCGACGCTTTGTTACCTGCGTCCCCCCGAAAGACGGAAGAACAGGCGCAGGGGAAAAGCTGATATCAGACGGGGACACGGCGAGAGCTTGTTAAAAATGTCACAAAACAGCTATTGTCAAACATAAAAGTGCTGGGCTCATTAGTGAAAGGCACATGTTTCCAAACTGGAATTCAGAACGGGATTTGGCAGGAATATAAACCCACGTCTCGCTAGACTAGACTTTTTCAGATTGTCTGTTGGATTTTATACTTTAAAGAGACGAGAGCGGGCCGTGTCTAATTCATCTGAGCTGATATGAAAGTCTGAATGGATTTCCCTTTGCAGACGGAGGCTCCGGCGCAGGTTGATTACTTATTTCCATTCCCATTTCTAGGACAAAGCGTCGGGACGTTGATGGAGCGGGACGTATATTTAGATCCATTTCATTCGTCCGTAATCGTCCTTTAGCCGAGCCCTAATGCAGCGGATTAGGAAGAGTTCAAAGGGCAAACATCCAGATCCTTGGGTTTTACTCCAGCCCGACGGCCTCAGATGTGCTCGTGGTTGTGCGTTCGTGGTTGTGCGTTCGTGGTCGTGCGTTCGTGGTCGTGCACACTCGGGGTCGTGCACACTGGCGGTCGTGCTCGCCGCAGTGGCGTGCCGGAGCTGCTCTTCAGGGGTTATCTGTGGAATCGCGCCCGTAAACCTAATCTCGGCCTCTCCGCGCTCATTCAGGGGTGAAATATTTTGTGCAAATAGCTTCCCCTTCGCCGTCGCCGTCGTGTCCATGTTTACTAATGTATGAGACGGAGACGTGGCGGGTCCTGTCCTCATGATTGTTGTGATGTGTCCACCTGCCTCGTGTGGGGACACATTTTCTCCTTGGCTGCTTCAAAACCCGGTGTTTGTTTTGTGGAGACTTTGCTCCGTTTGTTCCTGCTTCATTTTGTGGTCGATCTAAACGGCTCCTGGATTTAGTTTAGTCTTTACTTTTCTTTTATGGACTCCATTTTGAGGACTTTTCAGGACAGTTTAATGTCTGGAGTCCGATATCTGCGCAGATACTGAAACATTTACTGGGTCAGATATCGGCTCCTGAGTATCGGTCCAGTCCATGTCGTATAAATGTGTCGATATTTACAGGTCGATATCGGTCCATATTCTACATGTGTCTGTTTACACACGTGTGCAGTTTATAAATGACACGGTGAAAAACATGGACGCCACAAGAAACTGCACAAGCTCCACCCCCTGGTCAAAAACACGCCGTCTGAGGCTCGGCAGGAAGTGGTGTTTTATGAAAGCAGAAAAAAAATAAAATAAAAAAATAGAGACAAACAGAAAGAGGAGCATGTACTGATAAATGAAAGAGAAATAAAAGTAATAATAATAAAATAATAATAATAATAAAAATAATAATGACATGAATAATAAAACACTGTAATGAAATAAGATTTAAATGAAGAAATTTAAATTTAAATATTAAGAATCGTATCAGTGCATCTCTATATGTTCATCGCTATGGCAACCACCTTAACTTTTCTCCCGGGGACCGTCTCACTGTCCCACACACACGTCCCACACACACATGTCCCACACACACGTCCCACACACACACGTCCCACACACACGTCCCACACACACGTCCCACACACACGTCCCACACACACACGTCCCACACATGTCCCACACACACGTCCCACACACACGTCCCACACACACGTCCCACACACACATGTCCCACACACACATGTTCCACACACGCACACACGTCCCACACACACGTCCCTCGTCCTCTGTTTCTGTCTCTTTCTGCCTCATGAGGTGAAATATTTCCTCACTGTGGACTCATAAAACAAACGTGTTATTCGTCGGCGCTGGTTTTGGTCAAGTCCATATTACTGCGGCGGGCACAATGGCTCGACGGCGGCCGGGCGCTGAGTGGGAGTCTGAATGCGGCGGACAGGGGCCGGAGGGGGAGGGGTCTGTGTGAATAGGAGCCAATGAATGTCACCTCTCATCCACTTTCTCATTAAACAACCTGCTCTGTCTGTCACTCGGCTGCAGTCGTCCCCTCGCTTTTCGCTTTGGGCAGATTTCTGTGCACGTGGGGAGCGAGCACACACACGCACCCACACACACGCACACACACACGCACACACACACACACACACACACACACTGGACGGTGCACTGTATGAAAGCTATCCCCCGCGGGCCGGACACAGGAATAATAAGGAGCGGATGATTCATGATGGAGATAGGGGGATGTATTCAGCAGGACCACCTGGGTGACCTCATTTAGACAGACCTGAGTATAAATATAGAGCCGCACATCAGACCGCCGCTGTCGACCGCCGAGCCCCGCACCGCCGAGCCCCGCACCGCCGAGCCCCGCACCCGAGGGACTCACCCCGCTCGCCCTAATCGTCCTTGTGAAATTCGGTCCATACATTTATATTTATACAGTGTTAAAGTAAAAATGTACTGAGATGTTCAGAGTACACGGAGTAACTGTTTACAGGGCAGTTACTTTATAAAATATACGGAATATTTAGGCTCAAACTGAACAGAATCTGTGAGAAAATGATAAAACTCTGCTCTTGTGGTGAGATTTGAACTACTCCCTTAACTGATAAACAACAAACATGAAGCTTTAATCCTCTTGTGTTTTTACTCTATAATTTAAATGCAACTCAGTGTAAAAGTATTTAAAGTATTCAGAACGCAGTACTCTGACTGGATCATGTGTCTGAATACGTGACAAAACCATAGACCTTTTATATCTCTGAGCTAACCCGTTAGCCTCTGTGCTACAAACAGGAAGTGATCATGGACGCACTTCCTGTTTCATCGACTCTGGCTCTAGTTACTTTCTTCATAGCGGAGTATTTAAAGCAGCACTAAGTCACATTTTTAGTACAGAAGGCGTGTCACCAGCTCGTCTCCGTGGAAATATTATTGAGATGCCTGAAATGTTCCTCAGTACTGTTTTATTTCTGTTGTTTTAAAGGCTGAATAAAGTGTTTTCTTGCGCCTCTGCACAGATCTGTCCTGTTCACATATGAGCTTAATGCTGCACTGTGGAACATTCAAAGCTAAATAATACTATCTCCATGGAGACGAGTAAATGTCACATACTGATGCACAAAAGGTCGAGCAGCTAAAACACTTTTGTGTCTGTAAATCAAGATATGAACATTAATAACAGACAAATCAGGTCCTTCTGTCCCCGAGGTCGCTCCTGTTAGCATTAGCATTAGCATTAGCAACAGGTTTGATTGACAGCGTTGCTAAGGGGCGTTGCCTTCAACAGTCTGGCTCCTGATTGGCTCTTTGGTTGCTATGACACTCGTTGAGCTTTCCTGATGAGAGCAGATGTTTTTATTGGATGTGACTCGGGTAAATGATGTGATGTGTGCGGTTTGTGTGCGGTGTGTGTGTGTGGTGTGTGTGTGGTTTGTGGTGTGTGTGTGGTGTGTGCAGTTTGTGTGGTGTGTGTGGTGTGTGCGGTAAATGATGTTGTTGAGTCCAGAGTTTGACTTTTGTGGATTTATCAGATAAAACTGAAACTTTACATTTGAATTCACATTTTGACTTTTATTTATTTTAATATATTTACATTTTCATTTTAACAGTCAGAGGACGGAGACAGGCCTGTCTCTATAAGTACTCTGTGTATATACATGTATATATATATATGTAGTACTTTCATTCAGCACAGTTGGAACTGTAGTTTTTTTGGGTCAGTATTTGATGTATATTTTGGTTGAAATCGTGTCTTATTTTTGTGTTTTTTTCGATGAGGTTTGTGTTTTTTTATGGCGTGTTGCTCATTTACGTCGTTTTCTGAGGGAAACTTCTGTTTTATGATTTGGTTTGAATCGTTTATCGTGTATTTACTTCAGTTTGTGTTACTGCATATGTCACATATTTTATTTATTTCAAATATTTGTATATTTGAGGTTATTTGAAGAACACACTTTTATTAACCCTTTAAGGCCTGAGCTCATTATGGACCAGCTCAAATAGACTTTTTTTCTTTTTTTATCCATAAAAATCCTGTTAAAGGAGAATCATCCTGTGGAAAAGACAAAGTTAAATGTGTCTCTGGACAAATCGATGAAGTGAAGACGTTTTCCTTTGGCTCAGACCTGGACTGAGTCTTTACACAGATCTCACTCTGTACATTTGTCTTTTCTCACACTTCCTCTGTTTTACACGTCCATCCTGATTTTTCCTTTGACGCGTCGAATAACTGACGGGGAGAATCCCGCCGGCTCCTGCGCTCTGATTGGTCGTCTTTGTAATGACAGTGACATATTTAAAGAGCCTCGTGTCTCTGCTTTGAGACGCCGTTTGAATTTACACAAAGCGGAAAGTCCACGACCGCGAGTCTATCGGCGCCGAAAGCTCCGACGCCACAGAGTTAAACGTATTTATATTAAACATATTTATATGAAACACTATACACACACATTCACACACTTATATTAAACATTTATATGAAACATTTATATTAAACATTTATATTAAACATTTATATTAAACACACTTACATTTCCCATAACTGCTGCGTGTTTTTCCCGTGTGTTTTTCCGTCTCACTCGTCTCTAATTCATGTTTATATGAAGTGTGGAGAATGTTCTTTATAAAACGAAGTGAACAGAAGCCAGTTTGTCCTCCACTGGACTCTCTCTCTCTCTCTTTTTGTCCCCCTCTGGACTCTCTCTCTCTCTCTTCGTCCTCCTCTAGACTCTCTCTCTCTCTCTCCGTCCCCCTCTGGACTCTCTCTCTCTCTCTTCATCCCCCTCTGGACTCTCTCTCTTTGTCCCCCTCTGGACTCTCTCTCTTCGTCCCCCTCTGGACTCTCTCTCTCTCTCTCTTCGTCCCCCTCTGGACTCTCTCTCTTCGTCCCCCTCTGGACTCTCTCTCTCTTCGTCCTCCTCTGGACTCTCTCTCTCTCTCTCTCTCTTCGTCCCCCTCTGGACTCTCTCTCTCTCTCTTCATCCCCCTCTGGACTCTCTCTCTCTCTCTTCGTCCTCCTCTGGACTCTCTCTCTCTTCGTCCCCCTCTGGACTCTCTCTCTCTCTCTCTTCGTCCCCCTCTGGACTCTCTCTGTCTCTTCATCCCCCTCTGGACTCTCTCTCTTCGTCCCCCTCTGGACTCTCTCTCTTCGTCCCCCTCTGGACTCTCTCTCTCTCTCTCCGTCCCCCTCTGGACTCTCTCTCTCTCTCTTCATCCCCCTCTGGACTCTCTCTCTTTGTCCCCCTCTGGACTCTCTCTCTTCGTCCCCCTCTGGACTCTCTCTCTCTCTCTCTTCGTCCCCCTCTGGACTCTCTCTCTTCGTCCCCCTCTGGACTCTCTCTCTCTTCGTCCTCCTCTGGACTCTCTCTCTCTCTCTCTCTCTTCGTCCCCCTCTGGACTCTCTCTCTCTCTCTTCATCCCCCTCTGGACTCTCTCTCTCTCTCTTCGTCCTCCTCTGGACTCTCTCTCTCTTCGTCCCCCTCTGGACTCTCTCTCTCTCTCTCTTCGTCCCCCTCTGGACTCTCTCTGTCTCTTCATCCCCCTCTGGACTCTCTCTCTTCGTCCCCCTCTGGACTCTCTCTCTTCGTCCCCCTCTGGACTCTCTCTCTCTCTCTCTTCGTCCCCCTCTGGACTCTCTCTCTCTCTCTCTCTTCATCCCCCTCTGGACTCTCTCTCTCTCTCTCTTCGTCCTCCTCTGGACTCTCTCTCTTCGTCCCCCTCTGGACTCTCTCTCTCTCTCTCTTCGTCCCCCTCTGGACTCCCTCTCTCTCTCTCTCTTCATCCCCCTCTGGACTCACTCTCTCTCTCTCTTCGTCCCCCTCTGGACTCCCTCTCTCTCTCTCTCTTCATCCCCCTCTGGACACTCTCTCTCTCTCTTCGTCCCTCTCTCTCTCTTTCTCTTCTGGCCCAAACATTTGGACCAGAGACATTTGGACGTCCACACTTGGCACCTGGTTCCTCTTATGACTTCAGCAGCTGTAGATCTTTTTTGTTCTCCTCACTCTGGGCCAGCGATCCACACCCTCTGAAAACGCTTTAAATCACAGAAAAAAGTGCGTCCGGAGCCAAAGCACTTTATTAAAACAGCAACATTCCTTCATGAGCCGTTCTTCTGGTATTCCAGATTCTGTTCCACTAAATCATCGGCGCAGCAGGAGGCTCTTTGTTCTCACGTCCTGGAGTTTGAGTGTCTCTTTCAGGACACACATCACGACACATTTCACTCGTTTTATATTTTTCGGTGACCGTCGTCCCGTTAATACGGACGATCCCGCGGCGGATTACGGTCCTGAGGTGAGCCGCGGTTAGATTAGCCGGAGCGTCGTCCTCGGCGGAAGATTTGAGGAGATTTTCAAAGTGTAATTGAGTAAATCGTCTTTGTGGCGTGATCTTCGACTCCATAGATGTCAGTGCAGATATAAGACGGTTATGGGACAGACGGAGCTGAACCGTACTCATGTCGCTCACTGGGTCGTCTTAATGGACTCAACAGTCGCGTTTACGTCTTGAAAAATACTTTAGCGTCGCGCGAGCGGCTGAACCTCGACACTGTTCAGATTATAGTTCCATAAATACATCGACTTGTTTGACGTCTTAAACTGCCTGAATACAAACACGTATAAAGTCATCAGGCGTTTGAATAAATCTCTTTCATTTGTGGCTCTAAACAGGAGCCCCCGAGGCCTCACTTATCATCGTGCCACATCAGGAGCACCCAGAGCGCCCGGCCAGCCCCGAGCTAAAGCTAATTTAGACGACAGAACCAAGTTAACGCTGCAGATTTGAGCTCCCTGTGTGGATATAACATTCATAGCATGACGCTCACTTTTACTCGGATTATTCAAGCTCCTCCGAGCCCTCGTCTTCAAAGAACTCATTTTTGTCTAACCTCGTCTTGGAAACGCACAAATTAGAAGAAGACGAGAGGAATTGGGTGGAAAATGGTTTGGTTTACGAGGACGAGGACGGGGACGAGGACGGGGACGGGTTTAAAGAACAAACGAAGACTCGTCCCAGGCAGACGGCAAATTCAGAATGAGACGACTGTTTGGGTTTGAGGTCTTTGTGTTCCTCTTGTCCCCTCAGCTGTCCCTGTCCCGTCTCTGGCCCATCTCTGGACCATCTCTGTCCCGTCTATGACTCATCTGTGGCCCATCTCTAGTTTGTCTTCTGGGGCATCTCTGTCCCATCTCTGGCTCGTCTCTAGCCCGTCTTCTAGCTTGTCTCTATCTCGTCTCTGTCCCTGTCCCGTCCCTGTCCCATCTCTAGCTCATCTGTGGCCTGTCTCATCCTGTTGAGTCCAGATCCTGGATTTGTGTGTAAATCCCGTGTGTAGATTTAATCTCAGATGATCAGGAGCTTCAGTCTCTGTTGTACTTTGGATTGTAATGAAACATAATATTTTCCCGCTTCATTATTTCTCGCGTCCTGCCGGAGCACAAAGCCCGAATCCCGCGGGGAAACAGAACGTCAACATTAATAACACTTAGGAATGACAAGCCATGGATCAGCGGGATGAGCTCTTCCCGACGTTCCAAAGCCGGCGTTCCAAAGCCGGCGTTCAAACGGGAGGAGGAGCCGAGGTCCGCTCCGAGGTGACGCGATGGAAGGAGGACCGGAGCTGTGGAGCGGCGTCTCTATTAGAGGTTTTAAGGAGCCGGACTCGCTGTTAAAGAGCCGTTGTGATGAGTCTTTTGTGGACGATTCTTCGGTTCGTTGAGTTTTTCTCAGACGTGACATTTCAAAGTGTTTAATCTGTGACTTTATAAATGCCATATTTTTACTTATGTCTATTTATTGGTTTAAATACCAGAATTTGCACTTTATTGTATTTCATTTATTCCGTCGCGTTTCTCCTGGAAACTCTTATTTTTTTACTTGTGTGAAGAGAAAAGGCAAAAGTTCTTTTTTTTATTCATTTTTATTTCAGTTTAAGTTCATTTCAGCCTCGTCTTTTCTGTCGTTTGTGCTGCACCGATACGATACTGGGGCCGATTATCTGCACCGATATTTACAGTTTGGATGGATCAGATATCGAGCCCAGATATCGGTTCAGTCGATTTCACATTTGGTCACAAACGTCAAAGTCGTTCTGTCGTTTCTTTAAATGAAACAAAACAAACATAAAATAGACCCACAGTCTCTCTCTCTCTTCATCTCTCTCACTCCTGCTTCCTCTTCTTTTCTCTCCGCCTCTCTCTACCTCTCCCCCTTTCTTTCTCTCGCTCATCCTTTCTCTCCTCCTCTCTCGTTCTCTCTCCCTCTCCCTTTCTTTCTTACTCCCTCCCACTTCTTCTCTCTCTCCCTTTCTTCATTTAGCTCTCTCCTCCTCCCTCTCGTCTTCTCTCTCTCTTGTTCTCTCTCCTTCTCTCACTCCTGCTCCATCTCCCTCTGCCTCTCTCTCTTTCTCACACCCTCTCCCTCTCTCCTCCCTCTCTCCTCCCTCTCTTCTCTCTCTCTTCCTGTCTTCAGTCTCTCTCACACTAATGAGGAGCCATCAGGCGATCGCCCCGAGAGATGGTCATCGAGGTAAAAGAGGAGAGGGACGAGAGGAGGAGGAGAGAGGGAGAGAGGAGGGAGGAGCAGGAGGGAGGAGCAGGAGGGAGGAGCAGGAGGGAGGAGCAGGAGGGAGGAGGGAGGAGCGGCTGATGCTTCACAGATAAAACTGTAAATGAGGAAAAAAAAGAGAGACTGATACTCAGAGAAAGAGAAAAGGAAGAACAGAAACGAGGAGGAGAACGTTTGGGAAACTCCAAAATTAGACTGGCCCCCCTCACACACACACACACACACACAGACACACCCCCACAGACACACACACCCTCACCCACACACACACGTGTTAGCATGCTGCTCGGTGCTAGCGGCTCTAAGGTCACAGTCACACGTTGTCTCCTCGGGTCATTATCAGTCGCCCTAAAATAGCCACACGGTTGTGTCAGCGGCGTCTGAAACGAATGTGACATTAAATAAACAGGCCCCTCGCCCCCCCGACCCCTCGCCCCTCGCCCCTCGCTCACACACACACACACACAGACACACACACACACACACACACACACTCGAGCCTCGATAGCGAACATTAAAAACGGCATTTAGCTGTTAGCGCTAGCACTGAGGAGTAACGACACATGTGGCACAGGGGAGTTAGCGTGTTAGCGTGTTAGCGTTAGCCCGGAGCAGCTGGAAGTGACTGTTTGCCGTGTCTCACTGTGAAACTATGCACTGAACATACACAGGCGTTTTTTTGGCCCCTCTGACTCCCCGTACTCCCCCGGGGCCTCGGCGTCGTGCTAATCGGAGGCGGGTGAGGCGGGAGGTTGATTGAAAGCGAGACAAGCTAATCACTGGAACAGCTAATCAGTTCTTGTCGTAAATATTGATTACTTCAGTACGTTTTGGACACGCTCATTAACCATCATCTCCTTCTCTCTCCTCCGCCCTTGTCCCCGTCCCTTCTTCTTCTTCTACTCTTTTTTTTACAGCTACATCCAACGGCACGGTGGAGGGTCTGGAGAACCGCGAGGGAGGCGTGTGCAAGAGCCGAGCCATGAAAGTCATCATGAAAGTCGGGCAAGGTAAATGGCGCAGTGTAACAAAGCTCACGGTTTGGTGCGGGCGCCTCAGAGCCATGATTCACTTCGGTTTGACGTGTTCATTTATCGCCGTGCGCCGAGCGTGACTCCGGTACAGACACTATCTCACACGCCATGAGACGCCATAAGACCAGGCACCGCAAACATGTCCAACAGAACGAACCGTCTGCAGCGGCGGCGACCACTGACCTACATCAGAGTCACCCGCGCCACTAGAGTTTTAGCGTGTTGGCGTTTTAGCGTGTTGGCGTTTTAGCGTGTTGGCGTTTTAGCGTTTTAGCAGGTTGGCGTTTTAGCGTTTTAGCATGTTAGCGTGTTATCACATGATTCCGTGCGGTAAAAGCAGGACGCCGCTCACAGACGTGATGTGGTTGTGGTGTAATTGTGTTTACGTGTGTTATTACAGGATTTATGCAGAGAACATAAAAACATAGGCGTCTCATTACGACGTTAAAGTGGAAGAATAAAACAGCACAATGAACCTGTCAATGCCTTTTACAGCGTTAACTTTATCTACGCTCACAAACGAGCTTTTCTTATGGCCCAGGAATCTCTTTATTTATATATTTAAAAGGAAACTTTAATATTAAAAATGATAATGATCTAATGCAAACTTATGTATTTATATTTTTGGTCAGGAAAAAAAAAAAAAAACTCATGTTGAGTAAATAACAAATAAATAATATATGTTTATATTTATGTTTCTGCTCTAAATAAAAACATCTGAATAAATACAAATACATACAAATATAAATACATATATTTATATAAATTATAAATAATAGATAAATATATAAATACATGAAAAATAATAAATAAATATAAATCTGAATTAATCTGTCCTAAATAATCACATTCATATATATATATATATATATATATATATATATATATATATATATTTACAGTAAATGTTTCCAAGTCTCTGTGTGATGAAAATTTCACACATCATTTATGACAAATATATTTCCTCTGTTCATAATTTGCCGTACGACTTTAATGATTCTATAAAAATAAGCCAAAGGCCAAATGAATGTGTAATGAGCTGCTGCTGTGGAGCAAATGTAAAACACATGTGACATAAAGCACCGCCGCAGTTTAGGCACCTCCCCTTTAATATGGGCTCTGTTTACGCCGAGCATCTCGCACTTCCCCTTTAATATCTGCTCCGATTACACGGCACATCTCGGTGTCGCTAATCAATAATAACGACTGTTTTATGGACTGTAGTATTGGACTTAGAGGTTTCAGCATCAGAGGAAGTGACTTCATCTGTCAGGCCTTTATGTGTAAACATATATATATATATATATATATATATATATATATATATATATATATGTACACACATGTGCAGACCCACACACACACACACACACGTGTCCATACACTCAGATCCAGAGGAAATTCCATGTTTTGTTTTGTCTTTAATCAGTTTCTCTAAAGGACGTGGGGAGAGTTACATTAGACCAAAGCTCCACTGATATTAATTACACACAGACATTTGGAATAAATCTCATTTTGTGACATAAACAGTTTGTTCATATCGTATATAAAACCGCCCCATGGAAAAACACAGGCCAAATGAGAAGTGACAGTGAGCGATGAGTCGGAGCCGCTCGGGCCGAAGCTTCAGCTGCTTCTCGATCTGATTCTGTTCTAATCAGAGCAGAGAATGTGTTTGAAACGGCGAAGCTCGTGGTCTCATTTTAAAGCGCCTGGCGTAAACAAAACGCCGGTGTTTACATTTCCTCGGACACAACATTTGGTTTGTATCATATATTTCACGTTTGGACGCGGTCGGAGCCGGCGGGTTGGACGCCGCCGTCGCGTCCTGACAGATACAGTACACAGATGTGTTACTTCATAAACATCTCCTCATCTCCTGGACATGTTGTGACCCTTCGGAGAGGAACATCTGCCTGTAGCACGATGAGTGAAGCGAACGCGCTGCTGCTCGCCATTCAAAATAAACCACCGCACTGTGGAGATGTGCAGATGTGAACGGCGAGGGCGAGGGAGGTTTAAGAGAACAAAGACTGCGGTCGGGTCAGTTTGAGACTTTAGTCAAACGGACTTTAGTGGGACTGAAATGTTTTTAAGTGAGATTAAGTTAAATTAATATAAATAATAAGGTGCATAAGAAAGTTCATAACATGAACCTGACAGAGTCTGGTGATATTTGTGATTTGGAGTCTGGTGATATTTGTGATTTGGAGTCTGGTGATATTTGTGATTTGGAGTCTGGTGATATTTGTGATTTGGAGTCTGGTGATATTTGTGATTTGGAGTCTGGTGATATTTGTGATTTCACAAACTCTTGATCCTTGAGAAGGTTTTGCTGTTTAAAGTTAATGGAGTCGACCAATCACAGGCCAAGGCCGAGCGCCCGAGAAAACCAAAACAAACACGGCGACGCCGACAGATGAACTTCAGCCTGTTTCTGTGTGACCACGGCGTGTTTGTGAAAACGTGCTGAAGGTCAAAGGTCTGAGCTTTTCCCTCAGATTTTCCGTCTTGTTCTGCTGTGACTCTTCGTCCAATCAGAGTCAAGTCCTCGTTTCCTCAGAGTCACATGATCAAACTGTGCAGATTGATCTGAGGCAGGTTCAAAGTATTTGATCATGTGATTCACGTCAGGATCATATATTTCTGCTCATATTTAGAAGTAATTAGTACAAAATATGAACAATGTTTGAAAAGCAGGAGTATCCACCTCTTTCCAAGTATTTCACCAAAGTATTTTGTAAATTACACATATTTTACTGAATGTCTCAAGTTTGATGAATCATAAAAGTCTCATTGTTCTGCTCTAATAAATGGATCATATTTTATATTTTATGGACATGAACTCATTTAGTTTGTTGTGACAGATTAAAGGAGTACATCTCTGTGGTACTTTGTACATCTCTGTGGTACTTTGTACATCTCTGTGGTACTTTGTACATCTCTGTGGTACTTTGTACATCTCTGTGGTACTTTGTACATCTCTGTGGTACTTTGGTTTTGTAAAAGTACTTCACAGTGACACCTGTTCAATTGAAAATACTCTGAAGTACTTCTATAGAAAGTACTCTGAAGTACCTGTGATACATCAACACCCACAGGACTTCTAGAATATGTGTCTGGCGGCTCCTCGTGCAGATGCGGCTCCTCGTGTCTGGCGGCTCCTCGTGTCTGGCGGCTCCTCGTGCAGATGCGGCCGGTGCGATGGCGGTGGAGCGTCCTGGCGTCTGGAGGAGAGGACAGAACGAGCTGATGATTCTAGAATCCAGTCGGAACAAATTCAGCAGAAAATGCAGAGAAAACCTCACAAACGTCGTCAGATGGCGGCGCATTATCCGCTCCATGTAGGTCAGTTTGAGAGAGCGACAGCTCACGATCGCGACGGCTCACGATCGCGACGGCTCACGATCGCGACGGCTCACGATCGCGACGGCTCACGATCGCGACGGCTCACGATCGCGACGGCTCACGATCGCCACGGCTCACGAGCGCCACGGCTCACGATCGCGACGGCGGCAACGGATGACAACACGGCGGCGAAAGTGGAGCCGCTCGTGTTCGAGCACAAACCAATAAAACGGTAGAAGCTGTGAGTTTGTGTTCAAAGCTTTTATCTGGGAAACGTTTGTAGAAACACTGTGGTCCTGTCACGCTCAGGTTTATCCCCGTTTCATAAGAATGAAGCTGAAGCTGAAGCTGAAGCTCAGTCACAATCAGCGCGTCCTCAAACCAAACCTCGTTAGTGAAGATGCGCTGGACCCAGCTGCTGCTACTACTTTTACATTTGTGTGGGCGGAGGCGGCGAAAGTGACAATCCAACAGTGTGAGGCAGACGGAGGCTTCGGACGGAGGCTTCGGACGGAGGCTTCAGTCTCAGGTGAAGTTTGAGATGAAAAACATTTTTATTCAAAGAAGAAAAACTATTTTTAAATCAATGATGTAACAGAGTCAGTTTGTTTATGTCTGTGATTCTAAACTCACCAGGTAAAGGTGACGCTGCTACAGTGTGGGCCGCAGTGTGGGCCGCAGTGTGGGCCGCAGTGTGGGCCACAGTGTGGGCCGCAGTGTGGGCCGCAGTGTGGGCCGCAGTGTGGGCCGCAGTGTGGGCCGCAGTGTGGGCCGCAGTGTGGGCCGCAGTGTGGGCCGCAGTGTGGGCCGCAGTGTGGGCCGCAGTGTGGGCCGCAGTGTGGGCCGCAGTGTGGGCCGCAGTGTGGGCCGCAGTGTGGGCCGCAGTGTGGGCCGCAGTGGCTCAGTCGGTAGAGCGTTTGCCCAGTGATCCAGAGGCTGAAGGACTCACTGTTTCACTTTGAGTCTTGAAAGTGGAAAAACTCTAAAAATGTGACGTTTATCATTTAGAGGCATTTAGAGGTCGGTTTGGTAGTAAAAATGGTTTAAGTAGTAGTGTCAGTAGTAGTTGTAGTAGTAGTTGCAGTAGTAGTTGTAGTAGTAGTTGTAGTAGTAGTTGCAGTAGTAGTTGCAGTAGTAGTTGCAGTAGTAGTTGCAGTAGTAGTTGTAGTAGTAGTGTCAGTAGTAGTTGTAGTAGTAGTAGTAGTTGCAGTAGTAGTTGCAGTAGTAGTTGCAGTAGTAGTTGTAGTAGTAGTTGCAGTAGTAGTTGCAGTAGTAGTTGCAGTAGTAGTTGCAGTAGTAGTTGCAGTAGTAGTTGCAGTAGTAGTTGTAGTAGTAGTGTCAGTAGTAGTTGCAGTAGTAGTTGCAGTAGTAGTTGCAGTAGTAGTTGTAGTAGTAGTTGCAGTAGTAGTTGCAGTAGTAGTTGCAGTAGTTTGAGTATAAACAGTATAAAAACAATATCTAAAAAGGTTATTATTAAAAGTATTAACGACTCCACACTGATGCTGTTTCTGCTCCACATCTACTACAAAGTCCCGTCTTCACCTGTTTGTCCTTGTCCTGTTTTTACTTTAAACTTACCCCGGCCCGGCGCAGCGTCGTACATTTTAATGACGGCCCACTTGGATATTTTGTTTTTGAGTCTCCCGAAAAACTTTACCTGAGGCTCATTGAAAATGTGATCGTTTTTCTTGGACAAACAAGAGAAATTAATTACCTCGAACAAAGAAAAACTCTGTGTTTCTGCAGCGGCCCACCCCCCCCCCTGCAGCGGCCCACCCTCCTCTGCAGTGGGTCCCCCCCCCCCCCGCAGCGGCCCACCCTCCTCTGCAGTGGGTCCCCCCCCCTGCAGCGGGCCCCCCCTCTGCAGTGGCTCAGTGTGACCAAACACAGACGGGCCCCTCTCTCTGCAGTGGGCCCTTCTCTGTCTTTGCAGTGGCTCATTTTGGTGGGCCACAGTGGGTGGCTCACTTTGGCGGGCCGCAGTGGCTCATTTTGTCGGGCCTCAGTGGCTCACTTTGTCGGGCCGCAGTGGCTCACTTTGGCTCTGACCCAGATGCTTTTGTGTTTGAGCCACATTTCGTCTCATTTCTGACGCCAGCTCCTCGTCTCGTGGCCAAGGGCCCGAGTTGGGCCATATGTCCACTCATACCTCACATTTCTGCGGCCGCTCGCTGAGACGACACGGCACAAAGAGTGAGGCTCATTTTTTCAACTGTAGTTTGATTTTATTTTTCTTTCACAGTAATAATTTAACAAACATAAACAATCTCCACTTTTAATCAGAGCAGATGATCAAGTTCATTTATTCTTCCAAAGTCTGAACTTCAGAGGACACAGGGGACAGAGGGGACAGAGGACACAGGGGACAGAGGACACAGGGGACAGAGGGGACAGAGGACAGAGAGGACATAGGACAGAAAGGACACAGGGGACAAAGGACCGGTCACTTTAAAAGCACCAAACACTGACCGTCTGAAACAACTGGACTCGATTCAACTCAGTTTTGATTCACTGCCACAAACGAGTGAAGAAATAAACCCACAGAGCAACTAAAGAGCCAATCAGGAGCCAGGATGGTGAAGGTCACGCCCCTTCCCATCCACACCACTGGTTTAACAGGGAGCGGGCCCTTAGCAACGCTGTCAATCAAACCTGTTGCTAACGCTAACAGGAGTGACCTCGGGGACAGAAGGACCTGACTCGTCTTTTTTAAAGTTCATATTTTCAGAGGAGACACAGTTTTTCAGTGTAAAGTGAATTGGAGCCAGAGTCGATGGAGCAGGAAGTGGACCATGATCACTTCCTGTTTGGATGTAGCATGTAGCATGTTAGCCATGTCCATTTATGTAAACAGTCTGTGTTCACTGTGCAGCCCTAAGCGATTCGAGGTAGTAGTAAAAGTAGTAGTAGTAATGGATGTGGCAGTAGTAGCAGCTGTAAACACTGTAGTATTTACAGTATTGTAGTAGTGTAGTTTGTGTTGTAGTATTTGCAGCTGTAGTATTTGCAGTTGTAGTATTTGCAGTTGTAGTATTTGCAGTTGTAGTATTTGCAGCTGTAGTATTTGCAGTTGTAGTATTTGCAGTTGTAGTATTTGCAGCTGTAGTATTTGCAGTTGTAGTATTTGCAGTTGTACATATTGTCATTACCTGTGATGTATGATTTCAAACATGTGGTTGTTTAATGTTCCGTTGGCGGCGGCGGCGGCGTGGACGGCCCCCTGGGGTGTGATCAGGTCCCTGGGGTGTGATCGTCTTGAGTCATTGCAGGAGACGACTCATCGATTCGTCTCTAAACGTCTCCGTCCGTGTCTTTTGTCTTCATTTAAAACGCCGCGATGAGAAGAAAAGACAAACTGATGGAAATGAAACATATTTGAATCTCGGCCCCGTCCCGCACTCAGAGGAAACGTGAGGAAACGTGAGGAAACGTGAGGACTCCTCTGGACGCGTCATCGTCCAGTGAACACGGGGTCAGTCTGCTGGACGCAGTACAAATACATGAAGAAATACTTCATGTTTTATCTAAGTCAAAGTACTTTTCTTTGCTCCTTCTCAGCAGCGACAGCCTCTGTGGATCTGGTCATTTCTGTTTTAATTGTGATCGTGGTTTTGTTTTTATTGCAGTAGAGCGTTTGTCGACTGATTCAAAGGTTGCCGGTTCAAATCTCACTTGTGACATAAACATCCCTGACACTTAACCCGCCTCGTCCCAGTAAAGACAGTTGAAGTCGAAGTTATTGTAGTACAGTCGTCCCTCGATACATCACAGTTCACCTTTCACGGTCTCACTGTTTCGTAGATTTTTTAGTTCAATTTTACATGTTTTTTTTTTACATCTTATGATCGTGCATTGTGTCGTGCGTCCTGATTGGCTGTTGGACTGTAGACCATTGTGTCGTGCGTCCTGATTGGCTGTTGGACTGTAGACCATTGTGTCGTGCGTCCTGATTGGCTGTTGGACTGTAGACCATTGTGTTGTGCGTCCTGATTGGCTGTTGGACTGTAGACCATTGTCCATCAGTCTCCTCCGTGCCGTGTCTCCTGTCCAGTACAGAATGTGTTCAGACAAATTTACATAAACGTTGGATCTCAGTGTGACTCTGAAGTGCTGTACGTTTGCAATTTGTTTTCTCCACGACAAAACCCACAATGTCGATGAAACGTTCTTCACCGACAAAGACGCCTACGAAGGTTTGAACTTTGAGAGAGTTTAAACGAGAGAGAAATGTGAGAAAATGTTAACGCCTGTGTGAGAAAAGTGTATAAAGTGTGTGGTGAGGGGTTTGACAGACAAAAACAGAGAGAATAATGTAAAAAATAAAGCTTGTTCTGTTGTGTTGTGTAGTATTGTGTAGTAGTAGTAGTAGTAGTAGTAGTAGTAGTAGTTGTAGCAGTAGTTGCAGTAGTAGTTGTAGTAGTAGTTGTAGTAGTAGTAGTAGTAGTAGTAGTAGTAGTAGTAGTAGTGGCTGATTTGTCCTGGGCCCTGATTCTGTCGTTAGTCGTGTTTTTATTAATAACAGACTCAGAGTTTTGATTGTGGTCGATCGTTGTGACTCTGAATAAGTACTACTTTAAGCTGGAGCAGTACTGCAGTATTAAGGACAGTAGTAGTTGTCATAGTACTTAGCGGTTGAGGTGAAAGTACTCCGTTTCCGCTGTAGAGTAGTACTTTTGTGGTAATAATGGCGTGGTGGAGTAATAGTAGTACTTACAGCAGTGAGTGTGTGATGGCAGCTCTGGTCCCTTCACTGCCTCATTATAAATATGTTGACTCACGGCCTATTTTCTCTCTTTCTCTGCTTCATACAATGTCGTTCTGTCGCTCCATCATGGCTCCCCCTCCTCGCTCTCCTCTCCCCCCTCCTCCCCCTCTCCTCCCCCTCCTCTCGCTTCCTTCTGGCGGCTTGGCAGTTCTGAGGTAGTCGCTGTCTGCATAGCTAAGGGAAATGTCAGCACATAGAAAAAAAAAAGCGAGTGAATGTGTATGAGGCAAAAAAATGGGTCAGGACATTGGAACAGCGCTCTCTGCACATGCTCAGTGGCGTCCGGCCGTGTTAGCGTTTGTGGCACGGCTGAATCAGATCGCCGTGTCCGCTCCTCCGCCGCCGTGTGAATGTTCCCACTTCTCACTCTGGTCTTTCTCATCAATTATTGACACAACACAACAGCAGCTCACGGCGACGAGTCCAGATCTGCAGAAACCAGAGTGTGAAGGGGCGGGGGGGGGAGGGGTGGGGGTGGGTGGAGGGGAGGGGGGGGGCAGGGTGTGGAGGGGTGGAGGAGGGTGGGGGGGTGGACTGGGCGCGGTGCGGGTGTGGGACAGGTGCAGTGTGGGCTGAGAGCAGGTGTGGCACAGGTGTAGTTTGGGTGTGGGGTGGGTGTGAAACATGAAACTGTCCCACTGTCCCATTGTCCCACTGTCCCACTGTCTCACTGTCTCACTGTCTCACTGTCTCACTGTCTCACTGTCCCACTGTCCCACTGTCTCACTGTCCCACTGTCTCACTGTCTCACTGTCCCACTGTCCCACTCTGGACTGAAACATGTTTGAATATTTAACCCACTGCTCCACAGAGTCTCTGTCTCTGTGTGGGACAGTGGGACATTTCCCCACAACAACGTAAAGATCAGGCCCAAACACACACTGCACTGTACTGTACAACAACTGTACAACAACCGAACAACAACCGTAAAACAACTGAACTGTACAACAACCAAACTGTACAACAATCAAACTGTACGACAATGGAACTGTACAACAACCGAACTGTACAACAACTGAACAACAACCGAACAACAACCGTAAAACAACCGAACTGTACAACAACCGAACTGTACAACAACCGAACTGTACAACAACCGAACAACAACCGAACTGTACAACAACCGAACAACAACCGAACTGTACAACAACCGAACAACAACTGAACTGTACAACAACTGTACAACAACCGAACTGTACAACAACCGAACAACAACTGTAAAACAACCGAACTGTACAACAACCGAACTGTACAACAACCGAACTGTACAACAACCGAACTGTACAACAACCGAACAACAACCGAACTGTGCAACAACCGAACAACAACCGAACTGTACAACAACCGAACAACAACCGAACTGTACAACAACCGAACAACAACCGTAAAACAACCAAACTGTACAACAATCGAACTGTACAACAATCGAACTGTACGACAACCGAACTGTACAACAACCGAACAACAACCGTAAAACAACCAAACTGTACAACAATCGAACTGTACAACAATCGAACTGTACGACAACCGAACTGTACGACAACCGAACAACAACCGTAAAACAACCAAACTGTACAACAACCGAACTGTACAACCATCAAACTGTACACTAAACTGCTCAGTGTGCGTCTTCTCAAATCCCTTCTGTTCATTTCATAAAAATCTTGTATCTGATTCCACATTTTCTGATTCATTAAAGTTTAAACTCACAAACATGAGGCCAAATTAGATTTTTTAGGCACATTTTCAGTCTGATCTCGTTTACTCAAATATTAAATAAAAATCCAAAGCTGTGTTTGTTTGAACGTCCTAAAAATGCTCCATTTTTACTCTTTATTTTTAAATAAACTTCACCTGATGAAACTTTGGACGTCTGGGCTTAAACTGTGTCATTCCCCAAATAAAACGGTAAAACTTAAACTTTCTCTATCAGAATGTTTAAATAATATCCAGAAATGACAAAAATAACATTAATTAAAGAAAACCCGGTGTTTTTGTACCTCGGTTTCATAAAACGCTCATGAAGTTTTATTTTGACCTTTTCTGTTCTGAGCCAAACGTCCACACCCAGAAAAAAAAGAGCCAGAAACCAAGACGCAAACGGAGACTTCAAGGTATTTTCCCCCATCGGAGCAGAAGCCAGACAGACTTCACCGCGAGGAGCCGAGGAGCCGAACGCAAACGGCCCCTATTTTCTGGCACAGCGCCCCCTGAGGACGCCCGTGGGCAGATGCAGGTCCAGATAGAGCCGGGGCATCAGATAGAGCTGCAGAACACATCAGTTACACTTTATAACTGTCGAGCGTCTGCCCTGGGTCATAAACGGGGGGACGGGGGGGACAGGGGGGACGGGGGGGACGCCGCACTGTTTAAACCTCAAAGACTTCAGAGCGTGGTAGATGTGTGCAGATAACCTGTCTCGATTCAAACGCCGCGGCGCTCTGGAGCTCGTGTGCCGATGTAAACACAGTCACAGGACGGAGGTTTTTCTCGGAGCTGGTTTTGGTTAAAATGTTGAATATTTAATGAGTCTGTTATGAAGGACAGGGACAAACTGATTTGTAAAAACAGGAGTTAAACAGTCACAGCAGCGGCGGTCAGGGGCGGAGTCAGGGGCGGAGTCAGGGGCGGGGACAGGGGTGGAGACAGGGGGGACCAGTGTCCTCTAGAGCAGACAGTGCCTCCTCTTAGCGTCACAAAGAGTCCTGCCTCATTTTTTATCACAAACTCGACTAAAAATGCTGCTTAAAATGAGAGAATGAAAAAAATGAAATGAATGAATGAAAAAGAATGAAAAAAAGAGCTTTTATAAAACACAGGACGACGCTAACGACGTTTAAGCTCATTTAAAACGGCAAAGTATTAATTCATCTCTGTTATAATTTACACATTTTAAATCACAATATTCATCTAAAAACACTTCATAAAAGAAAAACACGAGCTCAGTTCAAGTGACAAAACTGCAAACGACTTAATAAAAGAAACAAGTCTGATAGGAGCTGACGTCGCCGTAAACGTCATGACAATAAAGAGGCGTGTAGCTGTAGCGCCCCCTATGGACAGATGCACGTCACACTAGAGCAGACGCGACGCTGCAGAATCTACGAGTATCAACGATTAAGAAAATAAAACTGAAGTGCAGACTGTGTAATTCGTGGGGATATATATATATTATTTGTAGTACAGAAAAGTACAGCAGTAGTTGTAGTTTATGCAGCATGAATACAATGAAGTAGTGGGTAGTGTTAGTACTGCAGTAGTGTCTGTGATGTACTTTGGAGTTCTTGGACACTTGTACTCGCTGCACAAAGTCATCAAAGTGTCATAAATATTCATACAGATATTACATCATCTCCAAGAGCATCCCGTCTCCTCGGCCCCTCCCTCTGGCGTCCTTAGCCCCTCCCTCTCGTCCTCCTTAGCCCCTCCCTCTCGTCCTTAGCCCCTCCCTCTCTTCTCCTCCTTAGCCCCTCCCTCTCGTCCTTAGCCTCTCCCTCTCGTCCTTAGCCCCTCCCTCTCGTCCTTAGCCCCTCCCTCTCCTCCTTAGCCCCTCCCTCTCGTCCTTGGCCCCTCCCTCTCGTCCTCATAGAGTCAGAGGAGCTTCTCTCTGAAGAATTAAATCCAGAGCAATAAATAAGACATATTATGGCCTTTTAACGCCATGAATAATGCACAACTATAAAAAGTTAATATAAAACGACTTTACCCTCATTCTGCCATCGCCTAAGTGTACTCTGTGTACTCTGTGTACTCTGTGTACTCTGTGTACTCTGTGTGTACTCTGTGTGTACTCTGTGTGTACTCTGTGTACTCTGTGTACTCTGTGTGTACTCTGTGTGTACTCTGTGTGTACTCTGTGTACTCTGTGTACTCTGTGTGTACTCTGTGTACTCTGTGTGTACTCTGTGTACTCTGTGTACTCTGTGTGTACTGTGTGGTGTAATTTCGGGTGTACTTTGAGGTGTACTGTGCTGTGGAGGAGGAGGAGGTGGTGGAGGTGGAGGAGGAGGAGGAGGTGGAGGAGGAGGTGTCGTTCTGTGCGTCCTGGTCATAAACACGTGGTGTAGATTTGTTTGAGTCGCTGACGTGTGCAGTGTTTTTACGACAGGACGGAGACGGCGGCGTGTGGGGATCTGAAAGCTAACGCGCACTTCCTGTTTGTGAGCTTTTATCTGCTGTTCTGAGGCGTCTGAGGCGTCTGTGGCGTGTTTGAGCCGTTTGAGGCGTGTTTGGCGCACGCCGCCGCTCGAGCCGTGAATCCAAAGATAATAAATTAAAACACTGTCTCAGACTCGAGCTTCAGCCCAAACTGATTCTGTTGTGTCTTTTGTTTCTGTTCAGTCCCAAACGCAAATCCGGCGGCGCCCGAGACCCCGAAATCAGACGTGGACAACAACGCCATCCCCGAGTCCAGTCCCAGCCCATCTGACCACAACCGGATCAACCCGGTGCTGCCAGGAAACCACGGTGAGCAGATTGACTTTATCCACATGAACACGGACGCCAGCGGGAGGGTCACGGCGCCGCATTAGGGGGCAAAGGTCACCGGGAACAGTCAAGTACAGACGGGACACATGTCAGGACGACTACACTTTGACTAGTAGTAGTATTAATATTAGCAGTAGCAGTAGTAATAGTAGTAAAATATGATTGTTAAGTTGTTAGTTAGTATTAGTTGGTATTATCATGTAGTAGTAAAAGTAGTAGTACTTGTTAGTATTGATAACAGTATTTAAAGTACAGTAGTAATAGTAGTAATGTATGAAGTTAGCCGTATGAAAGTATTAGAAGTATTTGTATTTGTAGTAATTGGTAGTAATAAACACACAGTTATTAAAGTAGTAAAAATATAAATAGTACTTTAGAGGTAGTACTTATTTAACTTTAATTCAGTTTAAATATTTGACCAGATCTGACCTGAGACGACAAACACAGAATATTTAAATATTTAAGCTCCGCCTCCAGGTCTGGAATCATCTAGAAACAGATTTTTAGATTTGATTTAAGTCACAGACCTGGGGGCGGGGCTTTGAGTCACATGGGCCAACGCTTAAGTATCAGTATAAGTATCAATATAAGTATAAGTATCAGTATCAGTATTTATTTTTTTTATTTTATTAGTTTATTTGAAGGGACAGTGTGCAAAAATTAATAGACACATTAATAGATGCTTTGCACCAGATTGTAGCCGAAGCTAATTTCCTATCAGTATCAGTATCAGTACAACCTCAGGCTCATACAAGAACTACAAATATTACACAGTAGTAGTAGTTAGTAGTAGTACAAGTACACACACACACACACACACACCCCACTGCAGCGGCTCGTTCATGAGGCGGCTCCGCCCAGGGAGAGTCAGAGTCTTATTTTCATATTGGGTTTTATTTTTTCCAGCTCATTTGAATTTTAGATAAACACAAATGAAGATCAGTCTGTGTGGCTCCTGCTGCTCTCTGTGGCTCCTGCTGCTCTGTGTGGCTCCTCAGTGGCTCTGTGTGGCTCTGTGTGGCTCTGTGTGTCTCCTGCTGCTCTGTGTGGCTCTGTGTGGCTCCTGCTGCTCTGTGTGGCTGCTCTGTGTGGCTCCTGGGCTGCTCTTTGTGGCTCTGTGTGGCTCCTGTGGCTCTGAGTGGCTCCTCAGTGGCTCTGTGTGGCTCTGTGTGGCTCCTCTGAGGCTCCTCTGCTGCTCTCTGTGGCTCTGTGTGGCTCTTCTTGGCCCCTCCTTCTCGTCTTGCAGTGGCTCTGTGTGGCTCCTGTGGCTCTGTGTGGCTCCTGCTGCTCTCTGTGGCTCTGTGTGGCTCTTCTTGGCCCCTCCTTCTCGTCTTGCAGTGGCTCTGTGTGGCTCCTGTGGCTCTGTGTGGCTCCTGGGCTGCTCTCTGTGGCTCTGTGTGGCTCCTCTGTGGCTCTGTGTGGCTCTTCTTGGCCCCTCCTTCTCGTCTTGCAGTGGCTCTTTTCAGAGTCTGTGGAGGAGACGAGGAGAAAAAGGAGGGGTTTTTTTTTTCATGTGAGTCACTGGACAAACCTGCTGCTCCTGTGGCTCTGCCCCAGAGCGATAAGACGCCTCATCATTTACTTATTTGAGTCGTTACATTTTCAAACGTCTCACGTCGGGTTTTCTGTTTGGCTCATTTTCTTTACGGCTCAGTTTAAGGACAAACATTATAGTTTTTTATATTTGACTTTTTATCCAGAAAAATAAACAACCTCAGTGTCAACAAAATGAAAAAGAGAAGGATTTGACAAAAAATGAACAGAAATGAACCAAGACGAAGGTTTAAACAGTTTTAAAGAGTTTTTAGCTGTGACTGTAGCTTTATGCTAGTTTTTCATATGCTAATGCTAATGCTAATGCTAATGCTAATGCTAATATAATCTGTTCTAATCTGTGAAAGGATGAACATTTTAGCTCTTTGCAAATAGAAAATAGAATGAGGAGGTGTTTTATTCTTTGGGGCATTAACTGTCAGAACAAATTTAGATCAACGTGTCAGGGTTTTGTTTTAAAAATGTTATTTTAATGAGGGAATAACGTTAGAATAACGAAGAATAACGTTATAACGGCAGAATGCCCCAAAAACCTCCCTCCAGCTTAATTTTCTTAATCTGTGACATCGTCATTTTAGTACAAATGTAAAAAAAATGTGCTGCTCCAGAGACACAAACTGGACAGAATTAAACATAAATCTGAGGCTGGACACAGAGTCTGGACACAGAGGTTGGACACAGAGGTTGGACACAGAGGCTGGACGCTCTGAGGCTGGACGCTCTGAGGCTGGACGCTCTAAATTCCTCTGGTCTTTGATTTCACTGATAAGTCTAATCTCCGGGAGCGTTTCAGTGACATCATCAGCCCCGTGTCCAGACTCAGGACACGGTCAGAGCTCATTAGTGTGTGTGTGTGTGTGCGTCTCTGTGTGTCCGTGTGCAGCTACTGTGCGATGAGCGGCGAGGGGGCGGAGCCAGCAGGAGCCTCATTTAAATACTTTTGGTTAGAATAAAAAGATAATGTCGTTTTACTGAACTTCAGTCACATGTGTCTGTGTAAATGATGATGCAGTAGTAGTAGTAGTAGTAGTAGTAGTAGTAGCAGTAGCAGTAGTAGTAGTAGTAGTAGTGGAATAAGTACTTGATTTTGTTTCAAGTACACAAGAGCAAAGAAATACTCAAGTAAAAGCATCACATGAAAAAATCTACTTAAGTAAAAGTATTAAAGTACCTTTTAAAAATGTACTTAGAGTAAAATTTGTTTTTATTTGTATATTTTTGTTTTGTTCAAATTCTGAACATGTTAAAAATAAAACTTTTCCATCAAGCTCAAAAATGTAGTGGAGTAGAAAGTACAGATACTAATTTCTACTTAAGTACTTTTACTTTTCTGTCTTCCACCACTGAGTAGTAGAGGAGTAATAGTAGTAGTAGTAGTAGTAGGAGTGAAATAGTTATTATTAGTTGTGGAATATTTGAAGCAGGAATATTGGAAGTACTTTGAAGTTGTAGTAGTAGTGTTGTCTTAGTACAATGGAAGCGTAATAGTAGCTAATATCAGTAGTTGTAGTATCATGAGTACTACAAACACTGGGTAGTATCATGAGTACTACAAACACTGGAGAGGTTTGTTTGTAGTCTTACTTTTTGCAGTATTTGTTGTGTAGTTCCTGTCATAAATACATATATATAGGTTTTATTGCAGTATATTGTAGTACGCTGTAGTATATTTGAGTATATAGTAGTACATTTGCGTATATCGTAGTACATTTGCATATATAGTAGTACATTTGCGTATATCGTAGTACAGTTGTGTATATCGTAGTATATTTAAGTATATCGTAGTATATTTAAGTATATCGTAGTATATTTAAGTATATCGTAGTACATTTGCATACATCGTAGTACATTCTCGCGGCGGTGGCGGCGGCGGGGCCTTGTTCTCTGCACTTCCTTCACCTCCGGGTCAGGCGCAGTAAAGCGGCGGTGGGGGTTAGCGCTCTGGCAGCAGCTGCTAGCATACATGGAAAACAGATTTGGTCAGACTCAAGTTTCAGCTCAGTCATTCTCTCTCATCCTATAACAGCCCCCCCCCCCCACCACCGCCGCCCCCCTCACCACCGCCGCCCCCTCCTCGCCGCCGCCGCCCCCTCCTCACGGTCCCAAACCTCAGAGACAAAAGGACCAAATATATTCAAGATGTTCACCGTTTTTGTATTCACCCGAATCTTAGTGAAAACAAAAGTGCTCTCTTGACATGCTGAAATGTTATCAAGGTAGAATCTGGATCGTGTTGAAGTGCGGACCGCAGATTTCGTTAAAGGGGACGCCATTTTGATTGAGTTAATTCACTTAGATTACATGAATAGGCCTGTTATTCCTGGCGCAGCAAACAACAAATGGCGTGATCATGGTTGATTTGGGGAGATCCGCTCATGACAGGAGCAGTTAGCGCTAAACGCTATCACTCGCCTCTGATTGCCCAAGAGAGGGACGCTACCCAAAATATTTGTATCTGTCCCAAAGCCAAAGCTGTCCCGCCCTTTAACAACATACAGATCCTTTCCCTGCTCCCGACTGTAACCCAATTTACTCCAGCGAGATAACGCCGCCGTTTAGCCTCCGCCGTTTAGCCTCCGCCGCGCAGCGAACATCTCTACTGAGCCCATCTGCGCAAGGACACGCTGAAAAAAACAGGACTGTTAGCATCACTACTTCTGTTAGCATCACTACTTCTGTTAGCGTCACTACTTCCTGTTAGCATCACTACTTCTGTTAGCATCACTACTTCTGTTAGCGTTACTACTTCTGTTAGCATCAGTACTTCTGTTAGCATCACTACTTCTGTTAGCGTTACTACTTCTGTTAGCATCACTACTTCCTGTTAGCATAAGTACTTCCTGTTAGCGTGACTACTTCTTATTAGTGTGGACAGGGAGGTGCAGGTGGGTCAGGGGTCAGAGGTCAGGGGTTTAGGGTCAGACAGTGAACTCTTCTATCTTTTAAAATAATTGCGTTGTCTTTATTCTAATTAATGTGAATTTTAATAGGTCGATAAGATCCACCGATACTTGGGCCGATCTTGATTATTTTCCCCAAATGATGTGATTAAAATTAACTACAGACTCCTCCCCCTGGAGCAGAGTGGGTCTGATGTTCTGTGCAGCTGTGGCTTCACGCTACAGTTTTAATATAAATCTTTGTGTGGATTTCCTAATTGAACAAAACAAAGCCGATATCCCAAACACTAAAAAGGCCAAATATCGGCCTGATGTATCGAGTCTGAACAAACTCGACTCTTTTCTAACGCCGCTCTGTCCCGTTTCTCCTCAGATCACATGAACCAGGACCAGTCCAACACGCCGTCCAACACCGACGGGATCCTGGGCTCCAAAGTGGCCGTGTTCTCCGCCATCGCCGCCGGCTGCATCATCTTCCTCGTCCTCATCCTCCTCCTGGTCATCCTCCTCATCAAAATGCGCAAACGTGCTCGGAAGAACTCGCACTCGCAGCCCCGCCCCTCCGCCCTGTCCCTCAGCACGCTGTCCAACCCCAAGCTCCCGGGGGGCACGGCCGGGACCGAGCCCAGCGACATCATCATCCCCCTGCGGACAGAAAACAACTACTGCCCTCACTACGAGAAAGTGAGCGGCGATTACGGCCATCCGGTTTACATCGTCCAGGAGATGCCCCCGCAAAGCCCCGCCAACATTTACTACAAAGTCTGACCTTTGCACCCTCTGCTTCGTTTTGTGTCCTCAGTACAAATACATAAAGGAGCGCTTGGTTTTCAGATGTTCAAGAACACTCTTCTGCATTCAGGGGGACGTTTGTTTTGTACCACCTGCTGCACAAATCTGGAGAGACACGCACTGGCCGGTCACCAGCGGGGTCTGAAATCTCTGTTTGTTTGGATACGTCTGAGAATCCCGAGCCCCCTCCTCCCTCCTCCTCTTCCTCCCGTCGTAATCCTCTCCAGCCTTCCCCTCACGTGTCCCCGCCCGGCCGCCGTACACGGGGGTTTGGATAGAAGCGGACCTACACGCGTGGACACTGTTGCGGTCACCTCTTCTTTTTCCCTGTGGTGTGACGCTGGAAAACGGGCCCAGACATCTGGCCCGTGAGTGTGACGTGTCGGGTTTATACGCGGCGAGCTCGTACTAGCGTGAGTGTTAGCGTCTCCAGATAGCTCAGGTATAACACACAGATCCTAAAGCCCCAATCGCACCTCTGATCTTTGCCTTACTATTTTTGATGGAGGATTTCCCTGATTCAGTTCACAAAGCAGTTGTATTTTGTTACTTTTTCCTACAAGTGCACAATGTATAGAAAATATCACTCAAAAAACATGTAACGCATTCATCCTTTCATCCATCCGTTCATCGTCGCTCATTTAATCCATCACAGAGAGACTACCTATACCTGGACTTTAACGTTAAGGTGTTCAGCGCTCGCCTCCTTCAGCCTGGTGACCTACTTCTGTGACAGCGTCTCCTTTCGAGAGCGTCGTGGACGGGCAAGTCCAGGCCAATTCTTCATTACTGTTTCCAAATCGACAAAAACAGGAAAGACAATCCGACGCGGCGAGAGACAGACACGATCTGAGCCCAAATCCTCTCGTTGGCAGTTCTAAAAAGTTTATCAGCGAGACGGCGGGTTGGGGCCATTCAGCTTGTGTTAATTTGTTTGTTTTAGCTTCTAGCGCTACAGTGTAAACATCCGACGCTTAGTTTATAGCTCGCTGCGCAGACTCAGTGGGCGTAGGTTGAATTCCCACAGACTATTGGCTGAAGTTATCCTGTCCCTGCAAACGCGAAGTTGGACGAGACGAGGAAACTGTAGTGTCTGTTGCCAGTTGCCATCTGTACTCGTCTAATGAGTAATCCACGCGCTCGCACGCTGCCCACTCCGAGCAGCAGAGTCTAACAAAACGGGACAGAATCTCTTCCTACGACTTAACCTTCGAGGGAGGTGGCAGTCGCAATGGGGATTGAGGGTTAGAAAAGGCTAGAGTTGGAGGTGAGATTGGTTGGAGGTATTTTAGCATTCATTTTCCCCGGCCTCCTGTGCGCTGAATAAAAAATGCGGCGGCTGAGGGAGGACAGTCCGTTAGCTTCACTCAGCCCTTGGGCTTTGCAGGATGTGGAGCTGCAGCCACCACCATTTTACACTTAAAATGATGGTGTTTTTTTCTTGTAGCACACTTCATTAGGGAGGTCACTACACACACACAATGGATAAAATCGAATCTAATGAGCTACTTGTAGTTAGCGGCGCATCTTAATCTCACGTTTTCATTTGCTGATAACTGGAATTTATGGCTTCAGTTTGTCCGGGCTTGGGACTCGCACAACAAACACTTATCTTCTTCTTCTTCTTCTTCTTCTTCTTGTTGTTCTAAACGTTTGTAGCAAAAAATTCCAGCTCATCCCAGTTTGCATGTGCTTTTAAAAACCCCAAATCAGCCGTCTCCTCCTGCCTCGCTCCTGTACATCTGTGTGAACCCACATTTCAGATTGGACCTGATCCAAGATGGCTGTTTGGAGAAGTTTTTCACATATTTTTCGCTCCGATTTGCCCTTTTCTCGCTCGACATTAATATGTATGTGTGAATGTGCGTCGTAGCCTTTTTTGCGACGGAGCACGAGTCTTGTTTTCCCGGACTAAAGAGGAACTCGCTTTTGCTGCTCCGAAATAGTGCGGCTGCCAAATCCGAGCGCGGCACCGTCTCAGTTAATGATGTGTGAGGAGAGGGAGGCAGATAAGGACAGCGATTCCTCAAATACAACTATAGTCTGACACTTTTGCATCGCCACAAAATGCACCACGACCGACGAGCCAAGACCCATCCTCCGTCACGTTTATTCAGCCCTAGAGACGCGTCGTCATGTGCGATGCCACTCTCGATCCGCAGAGGTTGAAGCGGCGGCCTCTTTTTTTCGTGGGGTGGGGGGGACTTAAGACTTTTGCGTGTCGTTAACCCGGGAGCTAACGGCTTGTGCAGCTGTTTGCGCTCTCTCTCTTTATACAAGCCCCGCGTTTCCAGCTCCTCTGTGAAACAAATCTAGATCAAATGTTTTTGTTTCGGATCGCCGCGCCAGTCACCAACACCAGCCAAGGGAGTCATTACCACATCACCACCGCCGCCACCGCCATCATGCTCCTCCCACTTTCCATTCATCCTAGTGACCACTTATTAACGTTATTCGAATTTGAGTTCAAAATAATGTAAATATATGAATAGAGCCCGATTTTAAAGATGTACTTTCACCTGAACACTGCTCAAAAGAAAATTTAAAAGATTAGATTTTTGTAATGGCGGATGTTTGTAAATAGCTGTCTTTTTAATAAGTGTGTTTTGTATGAATCCTTGCATTTTGTCTCTGTTTGCAATATGTTTTCTTTATTTTTCTTTTAGAGTTAAATTGTATATTGCAATCGACACATTGTCTTTTTGCAGCGTCCAGTATTGTCAGAGTCTTTGTTACCACATGTGTTAAACAAACTGGGGTCATTTTTGGTTTTGTTTCACTTTTCAACAGGAGAAATGTCCAGGACTAAAACTTTGAAACATCTTTAGAAATGAACAGAGTGTCACTTTGAAGCGTTTGAAGCGGCGTAATCCACCGCCGTTACAAACGTGTGAGTGTTTAGGGCGGAGGCGGAGCGCAGAGGGAAGAAGCCGCCATGTTGGATTTGACTTAACAAAGCCGTGTCATAAATCATGTTTTTCTTTGGTTGTATCTGCGGCGGTTCTTTTGTCTTCTTCCCGCTTCGTTCTCGCCTCTGTTTTAGTTTCGGGGGACGTCCCGGGCCGTCCTCGCCGTAACGCTCAAAGCCTCTGTCTGATATTTGGATCTGCATGTGGAAACTAAACCTGTTGAATTCGTTCCCTTTGTTTTTGAATCATTACTGTCAGTTTTGTTCTTTTATTTTTGCCATTCACATCTTCGCAGCTTCCCAGCGTAACCTGGCACCAGCTACAATGGAAATACTGTTCCACCAGTTTGGAAACTACGGCATATTGATAAATAAAATTTTTCCCATGGAGCTTGTTCTGTTGTGATGTTTTTCTTCTTTATGTTTCTGTGACACTTTAGAGACATTATTTCTATAAACATGGACATAAATATCGTGGCTGTTTCAGTTTCTCTTCTGTCTCAGCAGCTCGTCTGTTTCTGAATGTTACAACATTCACTCATTTATTTAATCGTTTTTACCCCAGATGCCCTTCCACTCAAACGATTCAAATGTGTTTAGTCGATACAGGTTTAAAAATCTGTGACCCACTTTATGAGTCACAGCACTCGCATCTCTGTAACACACTGTAACACACTGTAACACACTGTAACACACATCACTGTAACACACTGTGACACACTGTAACACACTGTAACACACTGTGACACACATCACTGTAACACACTGTGACACACTGTAACACACTGTAACACACTGTAACACACATCACTGTAACACACTGTAACACACATCACTGTAACACACTGTAACACACTGTAACACACTGTAACACACATCACTGTAACACACTGTAACACACTGTGACACACATCACTGTAACACACTGTAACACACTGTAACACACATCACTGTAACACACTTTAACACACTTTAACACACTGTAACACACTGTAACACACATCACTGTAACACACTTTAACACACTTTAACACACTGTAACACACTGTAACACACTGTAACACACATCACTGTAACACACATCACTGTAACACACTGTAACACACTGTAACACACATCACTGTAACACACTTTAACACACTGTAACACACATCACTGTAACACACTGTAACACACTGTAACACACATCACTGTAACACACTGTAACACACATCACTGTAACACACTTTAACACACTGTAACACACATCACTGTAACACACTGTAACACACATCACTGTAACACACTTTAACACACTGTAACACACATCTCTGTAACACACTGTAACACACTGTAACACACTGTGACACACTGTAACACACTGTGACACACTGTAACACACTGTGACACACTGTAACACACTGTGACACACTGTAACCCACTGTAACCCACATCACTGTAACACATTTGTGTTAAAGTCGTTTGTATAAATCCATTGGAGGTCAAAGGTCGACTAACTTCCTGGTGGGGGCTCCGCCTCTTGCCTGTTTCCATGGAGATGTTGTTGGTTTGTTGCATTAATCAAACATTCACTTTATTTCATGTGTTTTATGGCTAAAAATACAGTGCACAGGCTCGCCTCTCCACACACCTGACCTGGTCTTTTTATATCAATAAGTTAAATGTCAAACTGCTGAACATCTGTAATGATCATGAGCCTCTCAAAGCTCCGCACTGGGGCTTTATTCATCCTGATGTGAGCTCTGACTGAGGCCACAGCTGCCCCGGGGCAGAGTGAGACGAGAGGCTGCAGGTCTGCACCATCAGCCCCTCCCACCTCCATCACACACTCATACACACGCACGCACACCCCCACACACTCACACACACACACACATATACACACACTCACACTGTGGGGGAAGTGTCTTGCCTAAGGACACAACAGTAGAATGTTCCACTGAGCCCCTGTGTCTCCGTCTCCATGGAGACGACATGAACACGGAGCATTTTGAACAGTTTGATCAAAGATTCAGATGTTTTATTTTTCTTGAGCCGTGGGCCTTTTCTTTGCGTCGTGTGGTTCTGGTGTAGCGCCCCCTGTAGGTCGGTCTGTTTAAACTGTTTACACTTAAACACGTCTCAGGCGACTCTGAGTCGTTCTGTTTCTACTCGAGTCTTTCAGCTCAAATGATTCGTCTCAAACTTAAACATCTTTGAACTTTCAGAACAGACTCGACGAGTTTAACATTATTTTATTTCAGAGCGTCGTGTTTCACAGACGTGAATCTGCACAAAGTTTAGAGTCAAAATGATTCAAATTTATTTATGAATTTATTTATAACAGTGAACGTGGTGGAAGTGTCTTGCCCAAGGACATAAAGGTAATGGTCATGTCAACATGGGTCAATAATGAAATATTTGTTCACACATTAAAGCTCCACCATGTAACTTTTTGCCAATAAACCGACTCAAATAAAAGTCTTTCATTGTAGATTTTCACCTCTGGAAAGTTACACAGTGTTACTTTAAACACACCTGTGCAGTGCAGTTTGACGAGCGTCCTACACGGGTCAAATACTCGAGTACATTTACCTCTGGAGACACATTTTGAATCATTTTTAAAAATACATTTGAACGTGTCGCCGTGTGAAGACGACACAGACGCACAAACCGTTTTACACCTCACAAATGTTTTCACACGTGTAAATCTCAAACAGACCTGATCCTCCAACAGTCGGTCCATTTGAGACGGACTGAAGCCGGAGGAAGTGGACGACACCTGCGGGGACGACAAGGGCGAGGACGAGGACGAGGACTCAGTCGCTTTGACACTGAAACAAACTGAGGCTGTTTTGACTCAACTGAAAATATAAATAATAATAATATAATATGAAAGTGAGACGAGATGTGGACAGAGACACAGAGGGACAGAGAGGGGACGCAAACACAGAGGGACAGAGACACAGAGGGACAGAGACACAGAGGGGACAGAGGGGCCATACACTGTTTATATAAATGGACATATCTAACCTGTTGCTACTACTTTCCAATCAGGAAGTGATCATGTGCTGCACTTCCTGTGTCTCTGTCTCCTCTGTGTCCTCTGTCCTCTCTCTGTCCTCTCTCTGTCTCTGCTGCTTCAGACTCATTCTGGTCTTAAATGTTCGTATTAACCCTCTACATGATCCTGGGGTTTTTATTTCACTATTGTGTCTGTAAATCAAGATCTGAACATTAATAACAGACAAATCAGGTCCTTCTTTCCCCGAGGTCGCTCCTGTTAGCGTTAGCAACAGGTTTGATTGACAGCGTTGCTAAGCTCCCGCTCCCTGCTAAACAGGAAGGGGCGTTACCTTCATCATCCTTGCTCCTGATTGGCTCTTTTGTTGCTGTGACACTCGTCTCTGCTCGAGCCTCATGAGCTTCATCTGGAGCTGAAGCTGTGACGTCAGACTCACTCAGTCACTTCTTTATACTGTCTGTGGAAGTGTGTGTGTGTGTGTGTGTGTGATTTATAAATGGTGCTGTTTCCTGTCAGTCTGCCCCGGGGCAGCTGTGACGTGCTGAGGTCACATGACTCAGTTTAAACATCAGTTTTGTCTTTTTCTCTTTTTCTTTACGTTTTAATGTCTCGTTTATTCAAACACATTAAAGTTTCCTCTGGGTCTCACAGCTCAAAACCATCGACTGTTTGAATGGTCAAAGTCCTCAAAATGGCGTCAGCACAAAACTGAAACAACTGACCACAAAAATGACACGAGATAAATCAACATCGTCCCTTAAACCTGCTCTGCTCTGTGGATTTAGACCAATATTATGATTAAAATGTGTAAATTATAACATATTGTATATCGTGTTCTCCTCGTGTTCTCATGTTCTCCTCGTCTACTCCTCGTGTCCTCGTGTCCTCTCGTGTCCTCTCGTGTCCTCTCGTGTCCTCGTGCACTCTCGTGTCCTCCTCGTGTACTCTCGTGTACTCGTGTACTCCTCACCTCAGTTCTGTTATATCCTGTGTAAAAGTTGAGCTCAGACTCTTTAGTACTTGACAAAGGTCACTTTAAAGGTCGTATCCTTAAACTGGAGGCAGACACATTTTGTCGTTGATGGCGTTGGTGTCGTTCCTGTCGTTCCTGTCGGTGGCGGGCGCTCGGTCTCTCGCTCCGTCTCTCGCTGTGCCTCCCTCTGCCCCCTAAACCCTCACCTCGGGGGTCGTCCCTGCACAGATGGGTCTGTTCTGAGACATTAGTCAGATTGAAATCACAAGCAGCTTCATAAATTCATATTGAGGCTGGAGCTCTGAGGCCTCATAGTAACTACGGCCGTATCGCCGCCGTTTGGCCGCCGCGCCCCGGTGTCCTCCAGAATTACATTTCTTCATACGTGATTAAGTCTGATTGCTGCTCGGAGCGTTTCCATAGCGTCGGGTTAAATTACAGTGTGCTGTTTTTTGATCTGATGATGGGGAAAAGCGGCGGATCTGGGGTGAAAGCGGAGACGCCATGAAATGTCGTTAAAGTGATTGGGCGTTTGATGTGTCAGACGTAAACGGCGGAGCGGCGGCGGTGGTACCGTGTTTGAGAACATCTCTGAGGCTGGAGCTATTTTAATAAACCAAAGATCAAGATATTTTAAACCCGACAATTAATCCACCGTGTGTGTCCGATTAAGGCCTGAGGACACGAGAGTTTAACATTTAACATGTTTGTGTTTCACATGTTTGTGTTTCACATGTTTGTGTTTCACGTTTGTGTTTCACATGTTTGTGTTTCACGTTTGTGTTTCACATGTTTGTGTTTCACATGTTTGTGTTTCACGTTTGTGTTTCACATGTTTGTGTTTCACGTTTGTGTTTCACATGTTTGTGTTTCACATGTTTGTGTTTCACATGTTTGTGTTTCACATGTTTGTGTTTCACATGTTTGTGTTTCACATATTTTTATGTTAAGTTTTCTCCTCGGTGAACTACTTTTACAAAACAAAAATGGCAGAGCTGCTCCTTTTAGGTGTGAGCCAAAGTAAAGATGACGACTGTAGAGTCACACATATAACATGTATAACATGTATGACACATATGACACATATGACACATATAACACATATTACACATATAACATATATGACACATATAACACATATGACACATATTACCCAACATGTATAACATGAGTTTATCAGAATGAGACGTTTAACTGACACTCTGATCACAGACTGTGATGAAGAACATTTACAGCAGCTTAAAATATAAAACTGAGCCGCAGGGAGCTGCAGGGAGCCACAGGGAGCCGCAGGGAGCCGCAGGGAGCTGAAGGGAGCCGCAGGGAGCCGCAGGGAGCCGTAGACTGTGCTGCTTTGGACCATTGTAATCTCAGGTTTGTGTTTAGTCTGAAAATATCCCAAACATTTTCATTTGTGGTGATGTTTGTGTCCAGGTCACAGTTTAACACTGATACTGAGGGAACTGTTCATTTAAGGAGTTTTCATGTCAGGAACACACTGTAAAAATATAACTGTGTAAAAATATAACTGTGTAAAAATATAACTGTGTAAAACTATGAAGTGAAAAATCCAAACACATTTGAGGTGAATCTGCAGTTTCTGTCCAACACGAGATCCACTCAAATGTGAGAATAAAACCACCAAACTGACAGAATCAGCAGAACCAAACTCCTACAGCCACAAGTCAGTCCAGAGTCACTCTAGATTCACTCCAGAGTCAGTCCAGAGGGAGGCCTGTGGCTACTGCTACCACCCCCCCCCCCCCTCTCTCCTCTCTCTCTCTCCTCTCTCTCCTCCTCTTCCCTCGTTCCTGCTGTGTCTTCTTGGAGCCTCGGGGCCTCGGGGCAGCTGCACTCATCTGGTTTTGTGGCTCCTCTCCCCTGACGCTTCCCTGACGCTCCCATACATCCATGTTATAGTGACTCTATTAGGCCCCTCCCCCCTGCGGCCTGAGCTCCCAGCATGCACCTCTCTCTCTCTCTGTGTCTGTTCATGTGGAGGATTTTGTGCTGCACTGCATCACAAACAGGTTTGTTCTTTATCAGCTTCATCAGGATGTTTCTGTTTATCCCAGGGCCGGCTGCGTGTGGGCCGGCCCACCTCAGGGTTTGATGTGGACCGGCCCACACATCACTGAGTCTGTTCACCTGTATGAATAACACCTGTAACACCTGTATGAATAACACCTGTAACACCTGTAACACCTGTAACACCTGTATGAATAACACATGTAACACATGTAACACCTGTAACACGTGTAACACCTGTAACACCTGTATGAATAACACCTGTAACACATGTAACGCCTGTAACACCTGTAACACCTGTATGAATAACACCTGTAACACCTGTACACACAGTGTGAGTCTGTGGCTCATGTTGTTGTTCATGTTATTGTTCAGGTTGTCGATCGTGTTGTTCCTCAGGTCGTTATTCGTGTTGTTGCTTGTGTTGTTCCTCGTGTTGTTCCTCAGGTTGTCACTCGTGTTGTCGTTTTTGTCGCTCGTGTTGTCGTTTTTGTCGCTCGTGTTGTCGTTTTTGTCACTTGTGTTGTTGTTTTTGTCACTCGTGTTGTCGTTTTTGTCACTTGTGTTGTTGTTTTTGTCACTCGTGTTGTCGTTTTTGTCACTCGTGTTGTCGTTTTTGTCGCTCGTGTTGTCGTTTTTGTCACTTGTGTTGTCGTTTTTGTAACTTGTGTTGTCGTTTGTGTTGTCACTTGTGTTGTTGTTTTTGTCACTTGTGTTGTTGTTTTTGTCACTTGTGTTGTCGTTTTTGTCACTTGTGTTGTCGTTTTTGTCACTTGTGTTGTCGTTTGTGTTGTCACTTGTGTTGTCGTTTTTGTCGCTCGTGTTGTCGTTTGTGTTGTCACTTGTGTTGTCGTTTTTGTCACTTGTGTTGTTGTTTTTGTCACTTGTGTTGTCGTTTTTGTCACTTGTGTTGTCGTTCTTGTCACTTGTGTTGCTCATGTTCTGCTCTGTCCCAGATCCTTTTCTTTTTCTTCGTGCTTTTATTACTATTATTATTTTATTACTTAATCAAATATTGTCTCGTGACTGAACATGTGCAGCGGCGTCTGGACCTAAAGGACAGGTCCCAGCCAATGTTTAGTAATAACTGTGTAACTCAGGCCTGCTGCCCCAGTGCATTGTGGGATTGGATTACTCCCAGTGCATTGTGGGATTGGATTACCCCGGGGGCTGCTGGGAGATGTTGATTCTGTGGATTCAATAAAGAGTCGTCTGATTCCTCAGATAATCTGCTGCAGTGGATGCTCCGCCACAGCCGGGACGAGAGAGAGACAGGACAGAGGGACAGGACAGAGGGACAGGACAGAGACAGGACAGAGACAGGACAGAGAGACAGGACAGAGGGACAGGACAGAGACAGGACAGAGAGACAGGACAGAGGGACAGGACAGAGAGACAGGACAGAGACAGGACTTTCTTTCAGACAATCCTTGTGCCCAATGATGTGGAAGCCAGCCATTGTTACACCAATTTTCAAGTCGGGAAATGCGAATGAGGTCACAAATTTCAGACCTATCAGCATTTTGCCCGTGGTATCAAAAATAGCTGAGAGGTGTGTCGCAGACCAACTTCTGTGCCACCTCAACAACTCACCATACAGACTGCACCCCTTGCAGTTTGGCTTTAGAACCAATCATTCCACCGACACGGCTACCTGTTTTCTCATTGAAAGTGTAAAATCTAAAATGGACAAAGGGGGTGTGGTCGGTGCCATTTTCCTTGACTTGAAAAAGGCATTTGACACAATTAATCACAGAATTCTCATCTCAAAATTAGCACAATTTAATTTCTCACCAGATGCTGTAAATTGGGTCAAATCTTACTTACAACATAGAACACAAGCAGTTAAAGTTAATAACACACTGTCATCTCATCTGGCATACAATGTTGGAGTCCCCCAGGGATCTATCCTGGGACCAATTCTGTTCAGTCTTTACATCAATGATTTGCCAACAGTGTGCACTGGATGTGAGGTACAAATGTACGCAGACGACACTGTGATCTATGTACATGGAAAAAACAAAGATGAAACTGCTAAAAAACTGTCTGAATCTATGGCCCATATTTCAAATTGGCTGACTGGATCATGTCTTCATCTCAATGTAAAAAAAACTGAATGCATGTTTTTTACAAAAAGACCATCAACTTCCCCAAATCCTGATGTTGTTGTTGCGGGTAAGAAAATAAGTATCGTGACACAATATAAATATTTGGGTGTTGTGTTAGATTCAAATCTTACTTTTAAACAACATGTAAAGAAGGCCACCCAAACAGTGAAACTAAATATAGCAAATTTTAGACATATCAGGCATAATTTAAACCAAGAAGCTGCAAATTTATTTTTTAATGCAATGATAATGCCTCACCTGACCTACTGTGTCACCTCCTGGTCTCAGGGCTGCAAGACGACAATGAAACAATCCAGTCGGCCTATAAACAGGCTCTCAAAGTCCTGGATATGAAACCTTTTCGCCATCACCATTGTAAAGTCTTGAGCAAACATAAACTTTTAAATTGGGACAATCTAGTAAAATTTCAGGATGCTAACTTGGTCTTCAAAATCCTTCATGGCCTTGCTCCTCCTCCACTCTCTACATTTTTCACACAGAGTGGTAGAAACACCAGAGCTGCTGCCTCAAACAATCTAGTTGTGCCTCTGAGAAAAAGCTCATTTAGCCAATCTGCTTTCTCAGTTCGAGCGGTCCAGTTTTGGAACACTGTCCCGCCTCACATCAGAAGTGTGGAGTCACTCAGGACTTTTAAAATCATGGTGAAAAAATGGTTACTTCTGAATCAAGCCTGTGATCATCAAATGTGAAATTGTGCTGCCATGTGCTGCCTGCCAGCCTCATCTGTTCTGTGTTGTCTGTAGATTTTGTCTGTCTGTGTCATAGTGTTTTACTAATTGCCTACTTACCTGTACTAACTTTTAAAACATTTTACTAATTACCAAACTAACTTTTTATAATCTTGTATTTTACGTGTGGTGGCATTTTACATCTTGCCATAGGGACTGCAGTTGGAAACTAGCTGTATAGCTAATACTGGCACATTTACAGAAATGTCGATTAATGTGCATTGTCCCTATTCAAATAAACTAATAAATAAAAATAAATAAATAAGACAGAGAGACAGGACAGAGACAGGACAGAGGGACAGGACAGAGCAGAGAGACAGGACAGAGACAGGACAGAGAGACAGGACAGAGACAGGACAGAGGGACAGGACAGAGCAGAGAGACAGGACAGAGACAGGACAGAGAGACAGGACAGAGACAGGACAGAGGGACAGGACAGAGCAGAGAGACAGGACAGAGACAGGACAGAGAGACAGGACAGAGACAGGACAGAGACAGGACAGAGAGAGACAGGACAGAGCAGAGAGACAGGACAGAGGGACAGGACAGAGGGAGACAGGACAGAGGGACAGGACAGAGCAGAGAGACAGGACAGAGAGACAGGACAGAGGGACAGGACAGAGAGAGACAGGACAGAGAGACAGGACAGAGGGACAGGACAGAGAGAGACAGGACAGAGAGAGACAGGACAGAGGGACAGGACAGAGAGAGACAGGACAGAGAGACAGGACAGAGAGACAGGACAGAGGGACAGGACAGAGAGAGACAGGACAGAGGGACAGGACAGAGAGACAGGACAGAGGGACAGGACAGAGAGAGACAGGACAGAGGGACAGGACAGAGGGACAGGACAGAGGGACAGGACAGAGACAGGACAGAGGGACAGGACAGAGACAGGACAGAGAGAGACAGGACAGAGGGACAGGACAGAGAGAGACAGGACAGAGAGACAGGACAGAGAGACAGGACAGAGGGACAGGACAGAGAGAGACAGGACAGAGGGACAGGACAGAGAGACAGGACAGAGGGACAGGACAGAGAGAGACAGGACAGAGACACAGGACAGAGAGAGGACAGAGAGACAGGACAGAGACAGGACAGAGCAGAGAGACAGGACAGAGACACAGGACAGAGAGACAGAGCAGAGACAGGCCTGATGTGTTTTGTGAGCAGAGCTGCAGAGTTCTGGACGTTCTCTGTTCTGGACGTTCTCTGTTCTGGACGTTCTCTGTTCTGGACGTTCTCTGTTCTGGACGTTCTCTGTTCTGGACGTTCTCTGTTCTGGACGTCCAGTGATGCTGCAGGAGCCTGGTCCAGCTCCACAGACAGAATCACATTAATCCAGATGCCACGTCACAAATGTGTGGACTGTTTTTTCTAAATCTTCCTTTAGGACGGAGTCTGGAGCTCGTCCAGTTTGACCATGAGCAGTGGACAGTCTGAGCTCACGTGAAAATAAAATGTCTGACTCTGTTTATTCCGTGTTCAATATCCAGCCTCGCTCTGCTCTGACCTCATCCAGTCGTTTTCTTGCTCGAGCAGCAGATCCTGGACCTTCTCCATTATCTTAAAAACTCGTCAATACGTCGTCAATACTTCAGTGTCTATTCATCTGTGAGGATGTGTTTTTCAGCTCGTCTTCATCGACTGTAACATGAGCTTCATCGATCAGGTGTCACCTCCTCGACTCCACCTCCACTAAATCAGCCCCGACTCGTCCCTCAGACACAGAGACACAGACTCTGACCCTGTGGTTAACGGAGGGTCAGAAGGTTCTCGTGTGTGAGGTGGCCTCAGGTCAGAAGGTTCTCCTGTGTGAGGTGGTCTCAGGTCAGAGGGTTCTCCTGTGTGAGGTGGCCTCAGGTCAGAAGGTTCTCCTGTGTGAGGTGGTCTCAGGTCAGAGGGTTCTCCTGTGTGAGGTGGCCTCAGGTCAGAGGGTTCTCCTGTGTGAGGTGGTCTCAGGTCAGAAGGTTCTCCTGTGTGAGGTGGTCTCAGGTCAGAGGGTTCTCCTGTGTGAGGTGGCCTCAGGTCAGAGGGTTCTCCTGTGTGAGGTGGTCTCAGGTCAGAAGGTTCTCCTGTGTGAGGTGGTCTCAGGTCAGAAGGTTCTCCTGTGTGAGGTGGTCTCAGGTCAGAGGGTTCTCCTGTGTGAGGTGGCCTCAGGTCAGAGGGTTCTCCTGTGTGAGGTGGTCTCAGGTCAGAGGGTTCTCCTGTGTGAGGTGGCCTCAGGTCAGAGGGTTCTCCTGTGTGAGGTGGTCTCAGGTCAGAAGGTTCTCGTGTGTGAGGTGGCCTCAGGTCAGAAGGTTCTCCTGTGTGAGGTGGTCTCACACTGACACTTGTTTCTGTCCCAGAGCCACAGCAGAGAATTAAAGTCTAGAGTAAAAACTAGTGTGTTTTTTATTTATATCTGCAAACCAGTAAATGATGCTGGTGCACTGTTAGCATGCTAGCTGTCTCCATTTTGGCCTCTTCATCTTATAAACTCATCCTGGTGAATAATCAGGATGCTCTGAATGCCTGAGGTCAGTGAGGAATAAACTGTTTAAAATGAACTAGTTTTGTTTTCCAAGTTTTTAAGACGTAAAAACCCGACACAGAGACTTAAACACAAAAATAACGAGTCTGGGCGACGTTTCTGGAGACATACGGTGAGTGGGAGGTTTGGATCAGACGGAGAAGTAAAGATGTTGATTTTGTGATTGGTGGGTGCAGAGGCAATGGCCCATTTCAAGTATTTAGCAAAGCACTTAGAACCTCCAGAACTGTGAGTCTGAGCTTTGTCTTTGTCTCAAACAGACGGATGTTTAAGAGCAGAACAACACAACTCGAGTAAAAGTCGAATTTATGCTCAAACTGTTCATTCTGTTGTATTTATGTGCCGTCTGGATGCTTTTTTTAGTTTCACTTTAGAAGTCCAGGTCTGTATTTGACTTTTCCTAATACCATTTCCCACTGAGAGATGGACAAAGTATTATTTTATTATTTTATATATTTTTGTGTCTGGTTTAATCTTATTCTGTATATGTATGTTTTTTTTTTTTTTTCTCCATCTGAGACATTTAATACAACTTTATCGACAAGATTATGAAACTGAGACACAAACAGTGATGATTATGGATTTCTTTACATCAAGAAGGAAACGCAGAGAAATCGATGTAACGGACAGAGATCTGCTGCTCAGTTTATCAGTTTTATTCTCAGTTTTATTTCATCATTTCTTCATTTCTTCATTCCATCTGGAGCAGGTTTAATGTCATTTTAAGGACAATACTGTACGATTCTGGCCTAAAACTGATTTTGTTGAACCACAGACTGTTTATATAAATGCACATAACCTCCCATGTTCAAAACAGGAAGTGATCATGGGATTTGGCTCCAATTCTCTTTGTATTTTCTCGTCGTTTTGGTCTTAAATGTTCGTATTAACCCTCTACATGATCCTGGGGTTTTTATTTCACTATTGTGTCTGTAAATCAAGATCTGAACATTAATAACAGACAAATCAGGTCCTTCTGTCCCCGAGGTCGCTCCTGTTAGCGTTAGCAACAGGTTTGACTGACAGTTTCGTGGTGGTTAGGGGCGGTACCTTCATCAGCCTCGCTCCTGATTGGCTCGTCGGTTGCTATGATACAGACAGAATGGAGCTGCGTCTGGAGCTTCGTGCTGTGGTGACGTCTCAGTCTTTGGTCTAAACTCAGAGCGGTTTGAGTCGATGAAAAAGCCGCGTGTTTAAATGAGCGTGTTTCCATGCAGACCCCCGCGTGCATTTGCATGTTTAGAGGTTTGTAGGTCTGAAGCGGCTCCAGATGCCCCGTTTCCTCCTCCTCTCGTTGTATTAACACGCCGCAGCTAAACGTCTTTATAGATGAAACAAGTCACCTGGGACAGAACAGCTGCCGCAGACTCAAGTGTCTCGGGACCAATTTAACTCATTTATGTCCATGACTGTGAATACTAATCCCACTGCAGACGACTTTTCATTCAATTCTCAGTCACACCTTGGGTTTGAAGTACTTTTATAACGTGGAAAGAGCCGGTTCACATGGAAACAGAAGAAGAGGCTGGAGGTGTCGTCTGCAGCACGTCTAAAGAATCAGACTTAGACAGAAGTACAACGACTTTTACACTTTAAATACTACAGAGTGTGATTATTCAAGTCAAAGTGCTCAGTCTTTATACAAACTGTACTTTAAGTAAAAGTACTGACCATAATGTACTGCAGAGGTGAAGTACTCCGCTCTGTTACTGTCGTGATGCCAGTGTAGGGACGACCAAAGAGGAGCAGATTTACAGTGTTTTATTTACAGTTAGTGAAAATATTAAACAATAGTCCAGTAAACTGACAAGCGCCGCGGAACAGGGTGCGAGAGCCCAGGGGCGTCGGGGGGAGCTGAGACGGGAACAGGGAACCGCCGGGAGCGGGATGAAGACAGGACCGGGAACAGAACCGGAGGAAGCCGAGCCAGGGCGGACAGGAGAGAGGGAGCCGGAACCGGAGGCGTGGAGTAACTGGGGTCCAGGACGAGACAGGGAGGTGAAGGTGAGGAGTTTGACTGTAGGAGCAGGAGCGCAGAGTCAGGAACGGAATCAGAGACCAGGAGCTGGGGAGGTCAGGAGAACCAGAACCTGGCAGGCAGCAAACTCCAATTAGCATCAAAAAGGTAAGTAACAAGATGCAAAAAACGGAGCAAGAATAATCACGTTGACACATGGACGATCTGGCACCGAGCGTCTTCTCCCAGCTCCTCTTATCCACAGCAGGTGGTGGTGATTACCCTGATGGGACACAGGTGCATGTGGGAGGAGCCGGGAGCTCCGCCCAGCTCCAGGTACAGACAGGTGAGGGAGGGGGAAGAGCACACGGAGAGGAAACAGGAGCAGAGACACACGCCTCATGATACTTAAGTAAAAGTACAGATACTGGGGCAAAAAAAAAAACAAAACTCAAGTAAAAGTATCACATGAAAAAATCTACTGAAGTAAAAGTATTAAAGTACCAGTTTAAAATGTACTTAAAGAGTAAAAGGTAAAAGTATTTGTGTAAAGTGTAATAAAATTTCAAATGTGGTGATTTTGATTTTGATAAATATTTGAGCTGAATTTTTTGGAATATTTTTGTTCTGTTTTCATTTGTATTTTTTTGTTTTGTTCAAATTCTGTTTGTGTTAAAATAAACCTCAGTCTTTTCTGCAGGTCTCACACAAAAAGAAAAATACTTTTACTTTTCAGTCCAGTTCAAACATGTAGTGGAGTAGAAAGTACAAATACTGCTCTCAGATGTACTGTAGTAAAAGTAAAAAGCACACACTTTGTACTTAAGTAAAAAACAGATACATAGAATGTGTACTTAAATACAGTACTTTAATACTTTTACTTTGTTCCCTTCACTCTTCAGTCGTATAAAACTGCACATATAAAAACTACATAAACATAAACAGATGATTTTTTCTTATCACCAGAGACATAAACACAATGAACTGCAGTAAAAGTAAAATAATATTTATTATAATATAAATAAATGATTACCAGCTGCTTCAGCTTCAGTGTAAACACAGAAACGGCCTGTTGCTTCATACATATTCATGTTTGAAACAGAATAAATATCACTTTTTAAAACGTCCACAATCGTCGTGAAGTTGAATCTTTTCCCGTAAAATGAGCCTCTTGAATAAAAATCAGGTTTGATCCAGTTTGAGCCGTTTCATTAGACTGAGCGATGATCATAAAAGCAGCAGAGGGACGAAGCTTTGAGTTTGAAAAATACACATTTGTTTTTGTGCCATTAGCCACAGAAAAAGCATAATGTGGCTCTGGAGTAATTACTCCCCAAGAAACAAAATCAGGTTTTGAAGGTAAACAAGCTGAACAAATGCTCCTTCAGTTTGTTTCAAAACGTTGGGTCTCGTTCTCCTCAAATGAACGCGCCGCATTTGCATCGACTGAACACGGCGGCTCTACATCATGAGCCACGAGCGGCTTAAAGAAAAGCACGAAAAACAAGAGTCGAAAAACAAGAGACGAAAAACAAGAGACGAAAAACAAGAGACGAAAAACAAGAGTCTGCAGGAAACGAAACAAGAAAAGAAAAGAATCTATAGTGTCCACCCTGAAACTGACACACTGAGGCCTGAAACTATATATATATATATATATATATATATATATATATATAGTAGTATATATATATATACACACACACACACACACACACACATAGATATAGATAGATATGAACTTTTGTTCATGTTTTGCTCTTTTTTTTTACTCTTTGCTTGTGACACTTTGACCCTGGTGTTTTGTTGTTTTGTTGTTTTGTTGTTTTGTTGTTTTGTTGTTTTGTTGTTTTGTTGTTTTACTCTGAGCACCAGACTCATTTCTACAAAGTCAATGGAAACATTTTCTTAAACTGCTTTAGTTTAAACTCATAAAAACTATTTACTTTTGTGACCTTTTCTGTCTAAACAGCAGAATCAACAGAACGACTCAGACCCACGGTGGTGTTTGTCTGTGCAGCTCAGGGTTTGTTCACGAGTCTGGACCTGGGACTATGTGTTTGTGTCAGACTTTACCCCAGATGCCCTCCCAGGAGCAGTCAGACGTCTGGATGTTTTTATATTTAATATAAGATGTTTTTAGTTTGGGGCGAGTGCTTCATATTTATGACACATTATATCCACTTATTTATTTTTCACATTTGGTTTGAAGCGATTTATTCTGAAGGTTTTCACGTCTTTAATCGAGCGACTTTACAGAAATATTACAATAAAATATCCTCCATCAGAGACAGAGAAACACCAACAAGTACAAAAACTGCATCAGGAACGGGACGGATGGACGAGAAAAATGAGAGAAGAATGAGAGACGAATGAGAGACGAACGAGAGAAGAACAAGAGACGAACGAGAGACGAACGAGAGACAAATGAGACATGAATGAGAGACGAACGAGACACAAACGAGACACGAACGAGAGACGAACGAGAGACAAAAGAGAGAAGAAGAGTTTAATGATTATTTACGATACAAATGTGTTTTTTTCTCCATAAAACTCTCAGTTTCTTTTAGATCAAAGTTTGGAGATTTATAATTAGTCGAGTTTATTTGAAAGACCCAGTTTCAAACCTGATCGAGCTCCAGTTCTATTGTGTTGAGATAAAGAGTCGACTAATCAAGAGCCGTAAATCTGCCTCCACACAGACCTGACTCGTCTTTGTACTGACTCGTCGATAAGGATTAGGACGACCGTCCTCCCCGGTGACCGTTAGGACAATAGAGTGAGAGGACGTCCAGGAGGCGTCTGGTCAGAGGAGACGCTGACCAGCCACAAGAGCAAACGGAATGAGAAAAGAGGAGCATGAAGAGCAGGATTAGCAGAGTTTCTCCATTTCTCTGGAGCTTTGGCTCTTTGGCTCTTTGGCTCTTTGGCTCTTTGGGGGAGACTGGACGTATAAAGTGGATAATATTGTGTTTGGAGATGTGCAGAAGTGCAGAGGATGAGGCTCTTAAACTCATCAAACAGCTGCAAAAACAGACGAGCAGATTAAACAAGAGTCACCAGTTTAGACATTTTTGTGGTTCCTTTTCATCACATTTTATCTGCTCTTATCCACGACATTTACTGGAACAACAGGATGAATTTAGCAAATAATCATCCACCGAGTGAGCAACAACTGTGTCGTTATGTAAACGCCCCAAAGAGATAATGTACAGGAGAAAGAGTGAGAAAGAGTGAGACGTCACCACAGCAGAAGAGACAAACCAGTGTCATAGCAACAAAAGAGCCAATCAGGAGCGAGGATGATGAAGGTAACGCCTCTTCACAACATAAGACATTTTTTAGACGGATTTTTAGGCTTTTGAGTAAAAAAACTGAACAGAATCAAACTTTTATTGCCTTTGTCAGTGACACAAACTAGGAACTTTCTTGGGTGATAAAATGCAACAGAAAACACTGAATAATAATAATAATAATAATAATAATAATAGAATAAAAATAGTTATAGTTATAAAAATAAAATAGTCAGTGATAGAAATACAACAACATGAGAACAACAGAGTAAATGTGACTTTATTAAGGCGACCGGTGTTTATAAAGTGTTCAGTTTAGTCCAGATTTTATAAAGTGTTGAGTTCGGTGCAGATTTAGTGCAGTTTTCAGTCCAACAGGAGGAAACGTCTCTGCTCTTTACCTCCATTTTCCTCCAAAAGCACCAAACATGTTTTAAAATCCATTTAACTTTGCATGTTGCTTTGTTTTTTCATGTTGCAGTAAATGATGAATAAATAAACAAATGTAAAATGAAACAGGATCCTCCTCTGACTCCGCTCCATGTTTTTCCCAGATGGCCGCGCTGGTATTTTGTCTAATTGCTGCATGTCAAATTTATGTCAACAAGCTTTGAAGGCTGGAAATGTCTGTTCTTCCCATTTCCCCCCAAACGGTGTCTCCAAACGCACCCCCGGCCTGTCGGAGGAGGGGTCAGGGGGGTCGGGGGTGGGGTCGGAGGGGGTGGGGTCAGAGGGGGTGGGGTCAGAGGGGGTGGGCTCGGTCAATTCTCTTAAGTGACTCTTAGTGCCGTCGTCCTAATGTTTTTTCATATGGATCTGAGACGAGGCCCCGTAACTCACCCCGTGATCGATACGACATGTCGGGGCCGTGTTCTTCCTCGCGGGGCCGTGTTCTTCCTCGCGGGGCCGTGTTCTTCCTCGCGGGGCCGTGTTCTTCCTCGCGGGGCCGTGTTCTTCCGTAATGCTCCTATACAAGTTTCATGAGTTAATGCATCAGTCCGCAGCCTCATCAATAATGCAGCCGCCATAATGCTCGTCATCAAACGCTCGCTCAAATATCAAGAGCATTTTTGGTCCGTCTTTCACCTACGGAGGGAAATACGAGACAAGAGAGGAGGAGGAGGAGAGAGAGGGAGAGATGGGAGAGGAAGTGGAGAGGAGGAGGAGGAGGAGGAGGAGGAGGAGGAGGACGTACACAAATCATGATTCATTACTGCATGAAAAACATATGGATCCCTCATGAAAGAATCATTATTGTGATTCAGCTTCTAATCAACGACGTGAAATATGTGTAAACACCCCCCACGTCCCTCTGCACACACGAGAGACACACAGAGACACACAGAGACAAGAGAGACACACAGAGACACACAGAGACACACAGAGACACACAGAGACAGAGAGAGAGACAAGACGACGTGAAATATGTGTAAACACCCCCCACGTCCCTCTGCACACACGAGAGACACACAGAGACACACAGAGACACACAGAGACACACAGAGACACAGAGACACACAGAGACACACAGAGACAAGAGAGACACACGAGAGACACACAGAGACACACAGAGACACACAGAGACAAGAGAGAGACAAGAGAGAGACAAGACGACGTGAACTATGTGTAAACACCCCCCACGTCCCTCTGCACACACGAGAGACACGAGAGACACACAGAGACACACAGAGACACACAGAGACACACAGAGACACACAGAGACACATGAGACACACGAGAGACACACAGAGACAAGAGAGAGACAAGACGACGTGAAATATGTGTAAACACCCCCCACGTCCCTCTGCACACACGAGAGACACACAGAGACACACAGAGACACACAGAGACACACAGAGACACACAGAGACACACAGAGACAGAGAGAGAGACAAGACGACGTGAAATATGTGTAAACACCCCCCACGTCCCTCTGCACACACGAGAGACACATGAGACACACAGAGACACACAGAGACACACAGAGACACACAGAGACACACAGAGACAAGAGAGACACACGAGAGACACACAGAGACACACAGAGACACACAGAGACAAGAGAGAGACAAGAGAGAGACAAGACGACGTGAACTATGTGTAAACACCCCCCACGTCCCTCTGCACACACGAGAGACACGAGAGACACATGAGACACACAGAGACACACAGAGACACACAGAGACACACACAGAGACACACAGAGACACATGAGACACACGAGAGACACACAGAGACACACAGAGACACACAGAGACACACACAGAGACACACAGAGACACACGAGAGACACACAGAGACACACAGAGACACACAGAGACACACAGAGACACACAGAGACACACAGAGACACACAGAGACAGAGAGAGAGACAAGACGACGTGAAATATGTGTAAACACCCCCCACGTCCCTCTGCACACATGAGAGACACATGAGACACACGAGAGACACACAGAGACACACACAGAGACACATGAGACACACAGAGACACAAGAGACAGATAGAGAGACAGACAAGAGAGAGACAAGACGACGTGAACTATGTGTAAACTCCCCCCACAGACATGAGAGAAAGACAGAGAGACAAGAGAGACAGACACAAAAGAGACAGAGAGAAAGACAAGAGAGAGACAGAGAGCGAGAGAGAGAACATACTGTCTGTAACTCGTCCTGTGGAGGACACACACTCGTCCTGTGGAGGACACACACTCGTCCTGTGGAGGACACACACTCGTCCTGTGGAGGACACACACTCGTCCTGTGGAGGACACACACTCGTCCTGTGGAGGACACACACTCGTCTCAATGTTGTTGCGTTGGAATGTTCCACAGTGTGGCATTCCACTTATCTTTTATTTACTCATGTGTTTGTACGACTGAAAAACAGATCTGACCCGTAACTGGACCTAATCACTTTATCTGCCCGTCTCCATGGAGACAGACAAGTGTAATGCCACACTGTGGAACATTCCAGGCAAAGAATGACACAGAGTCGTGTCCTGCAGCTCCAAACACTCCCCACTCTGCGAGCGACACCTCCTTCTCTCCTCCTCATGTTCTCTCCTCCTCCTTCTCCTCCTTCTTCTCCTCCTCCTGCTCCATAACGTCACACCTTGGAGTTACTTTATTTTTGAGTTTGTATTTTTGGAGGTGAACTTTTCTCTGGTTTATCTCGAGGATCAGGATCTAAAAATAAACCACAGGCCAAATCATCTTTATTTTATACATTATTCTATTGTTTTTGTCTGTAAACTCCTCACCACACACTTTATACACTTTCAGAATGTAAACAAAACAAAAATACACAAATAAAAACAGATAAAAAAACGACTGATTCATTTGTTTCTGTTTTCAGCTCAAAACTTGATCAAAATCACCACATTTGAAGATTTAAAAAACTCAAAATCTGTGAGAAATACTTTGACTTTATAGTTAAACATGTACTTTAATACTAGTACTTTCCTATGGTACTTTTCCTTGAGTATTTGTCTGCTCTGGTGTGTGTACTTTTACTATAATGCAGTACTTCTGTCGCTCTATGACCCAGTGAGGATCAGGATCATGTTGGTTATATTTTCCACCTGAGTCAAGTTTAAAAAATCTTAATGTTAAAATGAAACGACAGAGGAAAAAGAGAGAGACCTGGTTTAGTCTGTGTCATTACTCCTCCACACCACAGGGGGCGCTCCTGACACAAACACAAGGCACAGCTGCTGTTTAAATGAGAGTCCTGCTGTTTAGAGCGTCTCAAACTGGACTAGTGGCCACTCACTGGTACTACACCCGACAGGGGCCGACAGGGGCCGACAGGGGCCGACAGAGACATGTACAAATTCATTAATCTTGCAAAAGAAAAGGGGATTTGTAGCAGATTTAGCTACTGCTGCTTTCCACGTGAGTGTCCAGGGCGGGCGCGGCCCCTGCGCGGTGCTAACCATGTGCTAATAGTGCTAACCATGTGCTAACAGCTACATCAGGTCATTTAATCACATAGTGACATATAAGTTGTGACATTTGGTTTATTACGAGTCATAAATGTTTTAAATCCTCTCAGACATGTACCAGTTTGTTAGTATAAACCAGAGCACCTCTCCCTGTTCTAAAGTAGCCTGTGGAGTTCCACAAGGATCTGTGCTTGGTCCAATCCTATTTACTCTGTATATGTTGCCATTGGGGAACATTATCAGAAAACATGGCATTAATTTTCACTGCTACGCTGATGACACTCAGCTGTACTTATCAATGAAACCAAATCAGACTGATCAAATAGATAAACTCAGTGCCTGTGTGAAGGACATCAAAACCTGGATGACCTTGAATTACCTGCTCTTAAATCCTGAAAAAAACAGAGGTCATTGTCGTTGGTCCCAAAGGTCAAAGAGATTCTCTGTCAGACCAGATAATCTCACTCGACAATGTGAGTTTAGCTTCTAGCCCTACTGTAAAAAATCTTGGAGTCCTATTTGATCAAAATCTCTCATTCACAGCCCATATAAACCTAGCTTGTAAAACCGCATACTTTCACCTGCGAAATATAACTAAAATTAGAAATATTTGACCTAAAAACAATGCTGAAAAACTCATCCATGCATTTGTTACTTCCAGACTTGATTACTGTAATTCTCTGCTCGCCGCCTGCCCCAAAAGTACTATAAAGTACTATAAAGTACTATAAAGTACTATAAAGTACTATAAAGTACTATAAAGTACTATAAGGAGCCTCCAGTTGGTCCAAAATGCAGCGGCCAGAGTCCTAACAGGAACTAAAAGAAGAGACCACATCAGTCCTGTACTAAAATATCCTGTAAGTAGCAGTACTCATGCAGTACTTGTACAGTACTCGTGCAGTACTTGTGCAGTACTCGTGTATTTGCGTCTGTAAAACTCTTGACAAAATGAGGCCAGGCTGAGTAAATGTAGACGATGTTGTAACAGTAAAACTTCAAACATCTCACAGAAACGTCTGGAGCCTCAAATCCCTGCAGTATTTTGGCTCCATTTTTAACTTCGTTCGAGTCTTTTTGCTCTGACAAACATCGATACCTTGATGAGGAGCCTGTGGGAGCGAATATGAAATGAAAACGTGTTTGCGAGAGCCAGAATATCGACTGAAAATCTGCAGAGATTAGAACAAAACAAAGGAGAAGTAAAAGCAACGGCGTGGAATCAAAAGAACGCCGCAGGAAACGTAACGATATAAACACTGAACAAGGAGCCGGGTTTATGGAGAGGAGAGCCACATCTGAGATAACAGAACTCACACACGGCGTTTATTAGACCTACAGCTGTTTCACTGTTTCTCTAAAGTTCACATCGATCAGTAAACAGGATCGATCAGTATCAGACCGAGGTTATTGACGACGGATCAGATCCAACGATGGAGCTGGAGTTTTATCCTTTTGCCAAATCCACAAAATGAATAAAAGTGAAACTGATTTTACTTTTGATTCTAAGACAAATTAACACATTCTCCTGTGAATAAACCTCAGAGTCTTCAGCCGCTGGACTCCTCCTCAGCTCCTCAGAACAACTCCACCCGACCTCCACCTCCTCCAGGACCTCCAGGACCTCCAGGACCTCCACAACCTCCACAACCTCCACAACCTCCACAACCTCCACAACCTCCACGACCTCCAGGACCTGCAGGACCTCCACGACCTCCAGGACCTCCAGGACCTCCACAACCTCCACCTGACCTCCACAACCTCCAGGACCTCCAGGACCTCCAGGACCTCCAGGACCTCCACAACCTCCACAACCTCCACAACCTCCACAACCTCCACAACCTCCACAACCTCCACAACCTCCAGGACCTCCAGGACCTCCACAACCTCCACAACCTCCACAACCTCCACAACCTCCAGGACCTCCAGGACCTCCACAACCTCCACAACCTCCACATTCTCCACGACCTCCATGACCTCCAGGACCTCCACGACCTCCACAACCTCCACAACCTCCACAACCTCCACAACCTCCACAACCTCCACAACCTCCAGGACCTCCAGGACCTCCACAACCTCCACATTCTCCACGACCTCCATGACCTCCAGGACCTCCACAACCTCCACGACCTGCAGGACCTCCGTCTCTTCAAATCATCATTTGTTATAAATGTTTATATAAATGGACAAAGTGACTGGACACGACACATGACCAGTCACATGACCAGTCCCATGACCAGTCACATGACCAGTCACATGACCAGTCACATGACCAGTCACATGACCAGTCCCATGACCAGTCCCATGACCAGTCACATGACCAGTCCCATGACCAGTCCCATGACCAGTCCCATGACCAGTCACATGACCAGTCACATCCCACCGTTGTCCAGGTTTGTATCGTGTGTTTTTATTCACCTGTTTTGTTTTTAACTTGTTCTGTTCAGTGTCAAACTTATAAATAAATAATGAGCTGCCTGCAGTGTCCCACAGTGCGACTTTAAACATGTGACACCAGCAGGTCAGGTGACAGGTCAGGTATGTGGAGATGCAAGCACACTCATACTGATAATAATAATAAAAAATAAAATAAATAAATTAATAATAATAATAATAATAATAATAATAATAATAATAATAATAATAATAATAATATCAAAATGAAACAGACCCTGAGCACATTAAAACATTTAAACATTAAAACATTTAAACATTTAAACATTAAAACATTTAAACATTAAAACATTTAAACATTAAAACATTTAAACATTAAAACATTTAAACCTTTAAACCTTTAACTGCGTCTCTGTAGATGTTGATGACAAATAACAGTCAGTTCTTCATTAGCCGCTAACCCTCGTCAGTGGTTAGCTAACGTTTGGCTAGCGTTTGGCTAACATTAGCAGTGTTTAAATGTTATTTCTCCTGCTCGGTTCTGGCAGTGACTGATGACATGTTTTCATCTGGTGGTTTAAGTTTCTGAACGAGACAAAAGGCTTTTGTTCAGAAAATTGGCACAAATCAGAGAAAAGAGAGAGTTGTGGTAAAAACACAAAAGAAAAATAGAATTCACTTTGGTCCAACTGGAGGCACACACTGTCTAACCAGACTGACCAAAGGACCAATAAGAACCATGTGACATCACACATACTCAAGTATGAGCCTATATATGTGTGTGTTTACACTGCCTCATGTAAAATACAGTGTGTCCTGTTTATATCAGACTGAGGCTGTTTCACACAGTGTGCACTGATGTACTGTGATGTATCGTGATGCACTGATATTGATACTGGTATCGAGTATCGGCCCAGATACAGAAAAGTTGGGCTGAATGTTTGAACTTTAGTTCATCCAAAGCTTCAGTCTGAAACGTCACGACTGGAGCTGGAATCAGAGACGATAAGAGCCGATCTCCAGCTTTACTCTGGTATCGGTTCATATCGAGTATCTGCAGATTGTTAAAGTCAAAATATCGATATCGGAGCTGCAGAAGCTGGACAGTGTCCCTCATGATGTGGTGAAGCTGAAGAGAAGATTTTGGGCCTAAATCCTTAAATAACTTGAGTAATTGTGTTAATGTCGCCCAATTCTATGATACGACCTCTGACCTCACGCCACAGTGACATCAGTGAAATCAGTGAAATCAGTGACATCAGTCTCTTCTGTCTCTTCTGTCTCTTCTGTCTCTTCTGTCTCTTCTGTCTCTTCTGTCTCTTCAGTCTCTTCTGTCTCTTCAGTCTCTTCTGTCTCTTCAGTCTCTTCTGTCTCTTCTGTCTCTTCAGTCTCTTCTGTCTCTTCTGTCTCTTCTGTCTCTTCTGTCTCTTCAGTCTCTTCTGTCTCTTCAGTCTCTTCTGTCTCTTCTGTCTCTTCAGTCTCTTCTGTCTCTTCTGTCTCTTCTGTCTCTTCTGTCTCTTCAGTCTCTTCTGTCTCTTCAGTCTCTTCTGTCTCTTCTGTCTCTTCTGTCTCTTCAGTCTCTTCTGTCTCTTCTGTCTCTTCTGTCTCTTCTGTCTCTTCAGTCTCTTCTGTCTCTTCTGTCTCTTCTGTCTCTTCAGTCTCTTCTGTCTCTTCAGTCTCTTCTGTCTCTTCTGTCTCTTCTGTCTCTTCAGTCTCTTCTGTCTCTTCTGTCTCTTCAGTCTCTTCTGTCTCTTCTGTCTCTTCTGTCTCTTCAGTCTCTTCTGTCTCTTCTGTCTCTTCTGTCTCTTCAGTCTCTTCTGTCTCTTCTGTCTCTTCTGTCTCTTCAGTCTCTTCTGTCTCTTCTGTCTCTTCTGTCTCTTCTGTCTCTTCAGTCTCTTCTGTCTCTTCTGTCTCTTCTGTCTCTTCTGTCTCTTCAGTCTCTTCTGTCTCTTCAGTCTCTTCTGTCTCTTCTGTCTCTTCTGTCTCTTCTGTCTCTTCTGTCTCTTCAGTCTCTTCAGTCTCTTCTGTCTCTTCTGTCTCTTCTGTCTCTTCTGTCTCTTCTGTCTCTTCAGTCTCTTCTGTCTCTTCTGTCTCTTCAGTCTCTTCTGTCTCTTCTGTCTCTTCTGTCTCTTCTGTCTCTTCTGTCTCTTCTGTCTGTGGATTTCTCGGTGGTTCCACATGGAGCCTCGAGCCTGAACGAGGATCTGCAGCTCCAAACTGTCCACTGTGATTATTATGACGCTGTCCACCTCTCTCTCTCCACCCATCCTCTCTCTCCTTGTCTCCTTTTCTCTTCTCTCTCTCTCTCCTCTGTATCACCCTCTCTCTCATTCTCTACCTCTTTTTTAAACTCTTTTCACTTTCTTTCCCTACACACTCATCTTCCTCTCTCCTCTCCCTCTCTCTCTCCATCTCTCCGTCTCTCTGGAGGTGGTCAGTTTATTCCCTCTCTCCCTCTTTCCTCTCTCTTCTCTCGTCTCTCCTTCCTCCCTCTCTTCATCACTCTGGGGGTGGTTAGTTATTGCCTCTCTCCTCCTCTCCCTCTCTCTCCATCTCTCTCCATCTCTCTGTCTCTGTGGGGGTGGTCAGTTTATTCCCTCCCTCTCTCCCTCCCTCCTCTCTCCCTCCCTCTGTCTCTCTGGGGGTGGTCAGTTTATTCCCTCTCTCCTCTCTCTCCCCTCCTCTCCCTCCTCTCCCTCTCTCTCTCCCTCCGTGTCTCTGGTCAGTTTATTCCCTCTCTCCTCTCTCTCTCTCCCTCCCTCCTCCCTCCCTCTCTCCCTCCCTCCCTCCCTCCCTCTCTCTCTCCCTCTCTCCTCCCTCCCTCCCTCTCTCCCTCCCTCCCTCTCTCCCTCTCTCCCCCCCTCCTCCCTCTCTCTCTCCTTCCCTCTCTCCCTCCCTCCCCCTCTCTCTCCCTCTCTCTCTCTCTCCCTCCCTCCCTCCCTCTCTCTGGTCAGTTTATTCCCTCTCTCCCTCCCTCCCTCCTCCCTCCCTCCTCCCTCCCTCCCTCTGGTCAGTTTATTCCAGGTCCATTGTCTCACTTGTCGAGTCCTGGGGCGTCTGTCCATCTGTGAAAGAACTGACCTAAATCCAGAGACGGAGGAAAAGTACATCCTAATACTGCGACTCACAGATACTGAATACTACTGAATACTGCTGAGTACTGCAGTAACATGTTTTATAATGTACTGCAGTTCTGAGTATTTTTACACAGAGTCACATTTAAATTCTGGAGACACAGACAAATTAAATCTCACCTCAAGAGTTTGATATTTTTCTGATTCAGTTTGAGCCAAAACTGAGAAACACGTTTCATCTGATTTTATAAAGTAACTGTAATCGGATACAGAGACCAGAGAACAGAGTACAAAGTACAGAGTACAGAGTACAGAGAACAGAGAACAGAGAACAGAGTACAAAGTACAGAGTACAGAGTACAGAGAACAGAGAACAGAGAACAGAGTACAAAGTACAAAGTACAGAGTACAGAGTACAGAGCACAGAGAACAGAGTACAGAGCACAGAGTACAGAGCACAGAGTACAGAGTACAGAGCACAGAGTACAGAGTACAGAGCACAGAGTACAGAGAACAGAGTACAGAGAACAGAGTACAGAGCACAGAGTACAGAGTACAGAGCACAGAGTACAGAGCACAGAGTACAGAGTACAGAGCACAGAGTACAGAGAACAGAGAACAGAGTACAAAGTACAGAGTACAGAGAACAGAGCACAGAGTACAGAGCACAGAGAACAGAGTACAAAGTACAGAGTACAGAGTACAGAGAACAGAGAACAGAGTACAGAGCACAGAGTACAGAGCACAGAGCACAGAGTACAGAGTACAGAGCACAGAGTACAGAGTACAGAGCACAGAGAACAGAGTACAAAGTACAGAGTACAGAGAACAGAGTACAGAGTACAGAGCACAGAGTACAGAGTACAGAGCACAGAGTACAGAGTACAGAGCACAGAGTACAGAGAACAGAGAACAGAGTACAAAGTACAGAGTACAGAGAACAGAGCACAGAGTACAGAGTACAGAGCACAGAGTACAGAGAACAGAGTACAGAGCACAGAGTACAGAGCACAGAGCACAGAGTACAGAGCACAGAGTACAGAGAACAGAGTACAGAGAACAGAGTACAGAGCACAGAGTACAGAGTACAGAGCACAGAGTACAGAGTACAGAGCACAGAGTACAGAGTACAGAGCACAGAGTACAGAGAACAGAGAACAGAGTACAAAGTACAGAGTACAGAGAACAGAGCACAGAGTACAGAGTACAGAGCACAGAGTACAGAGAACAGAGTACAGAGCACAGAGTACAGAGCACAGAGCACAGAGTACAGAGCACAGAGTACAGAGAACAGAGCACAGAGTAGAGTACAGAGTACAGAGCACAGAGCACAGAGTACAGAGTACAGAGTACAGAGCACAGAGTACAGAGTACAGAGTACAGAGCACAGAGTACAGAGCACAGAGTACAGAGTACAGAGCACAGAGTACAGAGAACAGAGCACAGAGCACAGAGCACAGAGTACAGAGTACAGAGAACAGAGTACAGAGTACAGAGCACAGAGCACAGAGAACAGAGTACAGAGTACAGAGTACAGAGCACAGAGTACAGAGCACAGAGTACAGAGTACAGAGCACAGAGTACAGAGAACAGAGCACAGAGTACAGAGCACAGAGCACAGAGTACAGAGTACAGAGAACAGAGTACAGAGTACAGAGCACAGAGTACAGAGCACAGAGTACAGAGCACAGAGCACAGAGCACAGAGTACAGAGTACAGAGAACAGAGTACAGAGTACAGAGCACAGAGCACAGAGCACAGAGTACAGAGAACAGAGTACAGAGTACAGAGCACAGAGCACAGAGTACAGAGCACAGAGCACAGAGTACAGAGTACAGAGAACAGAGTACAGAGTACAGAGTACAGAGCACAGAGTACAGAGTACAGAGAACAGAGTACAGAGTACAGAGCACAGAGCACAGAGTACAGAGTACAGAGAACAGAGTACAGAGTACAGAGCACAGAGCACAGAGCACAGAGCACAGAGCACAGAGTACAGAGTACAGAGAACAGAGTACAGAGTACAGAGTACAGAGTACAGAGCACAGAGTACAGAGAACAGAGCACAGAGCACAGAGCACAGAGCACAGAGTACAGAGTACAGAGAACAGAGTACAGAGTACAGAGCACAGAGTACAGAGCACAGAGTACAGAGTACAGAGCACAGAGTACAGAGTACAGAGTACAGAGCACAGAGTACAGTACTCAGTGTATATACTCTGTGTTTTCTCAGTTCTTTTGCTCAGACACGTCTCAGTTTCACTTCAGGATCATGAAAAATAGAATCTGTGAAAATGAGAAAAAGTTCATCAGATTCTTTTGGTTTAGTCTTTACATTATTAAAAACAACAACAACAACAACAACAACAACAACAACAACAACAACAACTACTACTACTCTCATGATTAAACACATCAAATCAGACTGAATTAAAAATAAAAACATAGACATAAAATACAGAAGCTTCAAATATTAAACATTATTATTTACATTTTATTTTTAGGCTCAGCCCAAAGAGGATTTTATTAATAATAATAATGATAATAATAATAATAATACACACACACACACACACTCTCTCTCTGTCTCTCACTCACACACACCCCCTCACACACACACACACACACACACACTCATGACCTAATCCTTCGTCTCTGTTTCTTCCCGTGGCGTTGATGACATCATCACGTCGTGTCATATTTATTTTCTGTTTCAGGTTCGACGTCAAACTCAAACTGCACAGATGTTTGAATGTAAAAGAGCAGTGCATTGTGGGAGAGTGTGTATAAAAGAGCAGTGCATTGTGGGAGAGTGTGTATAAAAGAGCAGTGCATTGTGGGAGAGTGTGAGTCTGTAGACTCAGAGCGGCGCCGCGGCGGTTGCCAGGTCACATTAGTGAATCCCTCTGTGATGAGAGTCTGACCTAAACATGTGACCCACACTGTGCCCTAGTTTAAAGCGCCACTGGAGATGAGACAATAACGCTCAGCTGCAGCGTATGACCGCCGCCGGACCGCCGCCGGACCGCCGCCGGACCGCCGCCGGACCGCCGCCGGACCGCCCCCGGACCACTGCTGCACCGCCGCTGTATGGGGAGAGCTGCTCATACTCTGCAACATGCACAGAGAGAACAATCACACACCTGAAATGATGACGATGATGATGATGATGACGAAGACTCCACGGGTTCAGAAGAGGAGGAGCTATGACTGTCGCCATAATAATTAGCGATTTAAAACACACGATTAAATCATCTGAACGAGAAAAAGTCGTTGGAATAAAACAGGAGCCTGAAGAGTCAGAGCCACAAACTCAAACTGTGAAATAATCATGAGCCGTCGAGGTAAAGCTGCACTACGCAACTTTTTCTGTGGGAGGTTCCACCGCCAGCTTGTCTCCATGGAGATGTGGTTGCTTTGTCTGGAGTGTTCCGCAGTGTAGCATTAGACCCTTTAGCATTTCACTCAAAAACACCTTTAAAGACACACTCACAGTGAGCAGCCTCGCCTCTCCACAGATCTGACCTGTATTTGTCCTGGTGGTGATACCTGCTTGTGTCCATGGAGACTGATGTGTTTAACGCCATTAAATAAAAAACATTCCCATGACAACCTAGTGGTGTGAAAGGTTCCATTTGCAGCTTTAAAGGTTCATATTTCTCTATTTTCTTTGTTCTTTGTTCTAATATAATTTCCTCGTCACAAACAGACCTGGAGTTGTGTTTTGTTTCATTCACACGTTTAACACACAAACAACACACAAACAACACACAAACAACACACAAACAACACGCAAACAACACACAAACAGCACGCAAACAACACGCAAACAACACACAAACAGCACGCAAACAACACGCAAACAACACACAAACAACACGCAAACAACACGCAAACAACACACAAACAGCACGCAAACAACACGCAAACAACACACAAACAACACGCAAACAACACGCAAACAACACACAAACAGCACGCAAACAACACGCAAACAACACACAAACAACACGCAAACAACACGCAAACAACACGCAAACAGCACGCAAACAACACGCAAACAACACGCAAACAACACACAAACGGCACGCAAACAACACGCAAACAACACGCAAACAACACACAAACAACACGCAAACAACACGCAAACAGCACGCAAACAACACGCAAACAACACGCAAACAACACGCAAACAACACGCAAACAGCACGCAAACAGCACGCAAACAACACGCAAACAACACGCAAACAACACGCAAACAGCACACAAACAGCACGCAAACAACACGCAAACAACACGCAAACAACACGCAAACAACACGCAAACAACACGCAAACAACACGCAAACAACACGCAAACAACACGCAAACCTGCAGATTTAGGCTGAGTTCTTCTCTCAAACTGAAAACACTCTGTTCCACCTTGTGATGTCATCATGTGGTGAAACAGGAAGTGCTCCACTGTGTTTTTAAACTTCACTCAGACTCGATGTTTTTGACGTTTGGAGCTGAACAGAAAAACCACGAGCCGCACTGGCCCAGGAGCTGCATGTTTAGTTGCTAATAATAGGCTAACGTCGTTAGCGTTAGCAGTTTGGGCTAATGTCATTAGCGTTAGCGGTTTGTGCTAATGTTGTTAGCGTTAGCAGGTAGGGCTAACGTCGTTAGCTTTAGCCGTTCGTTTTGATTGAGGAATGTGTCTTTTTTGGGCCACTGTTTCCAGGGCAACGGATTTTCCCACAGGAGAAGTGACAGGAGCGAGACGCAGGGGGTCACTGAATATTCATGAGGGGGCGGGGCCCATTTCAGACGCTCCACACATACCACCCTCTCTCTTCCTCCTTCCTCATCCTCTCTCCCTCCTCTCTCATTTTCTCCTCTTTCCCTCCACTGCACTTCTTTCCTCCCTCTCTCCACTCTCTCATTCTGCCCTTTCTCCCTCTTGCTTTTCTTCTTCTCCCTTCCACCTCTTCTCTTCCTCTCTTTTCAACCCTTTCATTCTTTCTTTCCATTCTTACCTGCTTTCCCTTTGCACTCATCCTCTCTTCTTCACTTTTATCTCTCACTTCTGTTCTTCTTATATGTTCCACCTCTGTCTTTCTCTCTCTCTTCATACCTCCACCCTGCCCCTCCTGCCCTCTCTCTCTCTCTCTCTCTCTCTCTCTTTCTCAGACTTCTCTCTATTCTCTCTCTGATGTAATTCTTTCTTCCTCTCCCTCATCTCTCTCTATCCCCCTTAGTCTTCTCTCCTCTCCTCCCTCCTCTCGTTCCCTCGTTCCTCAGTCTTTCTTCTCTTTGGGGGAGTCGGGTCCTGAACATTCTGGAGGAGGAGCCTCTCGTCTTCATCACACGCCTCAGCGCGTTTATTCAGCACTGATGCCCTCATTACACACACACACAAAACACACACAAAACACACACACACTAAACACACACACTCACACTGGGGTAAATGACACTCTAGTTTTCAGACTGGACAAATGTTCCGTGTTAATACTTTAATCTGTTCGGCCTCAGCACAAACTCCACATTTGTGATTTATTTTATTTTATTTTATTTTTTTTCTGATGTTTCTTTATGTCACAGAAAATGTGACTTTGAGATTTTCAGGATCAGAGCTTTTTTGTGTCATGTTTGGATTGTATCATTAACACAGTATTTAATGATTAACACAGTATTTCATCATTAACACAGTATTTCATCATTAACACAGTATTTTGTCATTAACACAGTCTTTTCAGATACAGATCAAACTTTCTTCTCGTCTCACAGTGAAAACAGAAAACCCTGAGGTCCCCACAGCGTCAGAGCAGAGTGGGGACTTTATCTGACCACAGCCTGTGTGACCTGTGTCCAGGCTCCTGCTGACCTTTGACCTGGAAACACAACATTATTTAAACTTTTAGCTCCTTTACAAAGTAAAACCGACGTCCACAAACAGATTTAGAAAAAACAGTCCACACATTTGTGACGTGGCATCTGGATTAATGTGATTCTGTCTGTGGAGCTGGACCAGGCTCCTGCAGCATCACTGGACGTCCAGAACAGAGAACGTCCGGAACAGAGAACGTCCAGAACAGAGAACGTCCAGAACAGAGAACGTCCAGAACAGAGAACGTCCGGAACAGAGAACGTCCAGCTGCTCAGACCTGTGTGTGTGTGTGTGTGTGTGTGTTTCTGCTGTTTCATATCAGGTCAATTAAAATGTTATTATTAAGTTTAAATGTGTCTCTGTGTGTCCAGTGTGTCTCTGTGTGTCCAGTGTGTCTCTGTGTGTCCAGTGTGTCTCTGTGTGTCCAGTGTGTCTCTGTGTGTCCAGTGTGTCTCTTGGGGTCGTCTTTATTTCTTTGTGCGGTTCTTTGTGCGGTTCTTTGTGCGGTTCTTTGTGCGGTTCTTTGTGAGGTTCTTCGTGCGGTTCTGAACACTTCCAGCTCCCTGTGAGAGTTGTGTGGTCGATGTCGTCTTCATAAACGTGGCGGCGGCGGCGGCGTTTCCTCTTCTTGCATAAATATACTCCATAAACAGTGTTTAAACGCGTCGTTTCTGCAGTGACTCTTCATATTCACGTCGTCACACTTTATCTCTTCATTTTCTTTAAACGTGTGAAGCGGCGGCTCAGAGTCACATGTGGAGTCCAGACTTTCTGAAGTTAAACCTCATCAAACCTTCGCCGCGATGTCCACGTTGTACGAACGTCCAGAGTAAACAAAGCTCACGATTTATGTGTGAACCCAAATGTTTGGACGGAGCTAATGTTAGCTTGTGTTATAGCGACATTACTCCAGTACACACAAATATAAACAACATGGATCACTGTCCAAAGATTACAACCTTGTACTGCGACGCAAACGGCTCCAGACTTGAAAGCATCGGGGATTAGGCTCGAGCGGCACTTTGGTTTGTCGCCCGGCGCTGCGCCGCGGCGATGCCTGTCAAAAGGAAAATAATGGTTTGTAATTAGACACAAGCCCAGAGATTTCCTGGCGACCGGCGCATAACTCAGGCGGCCTCATATAAACACAGAACAACATCTCTGCTGCGCCGCCATTAGCTCAATAAGCGGCGTTCTTGTTCATTATGAAATAAGTCGTTAAAAATGGCCCCGGGCGGAAAGTGCCATATGCAAAAGAGACGGGAGCGAGAGCAGATGCACAAACAGCTGGAGCCGTGTTTGGGTTCACGCAGATTCTGTTTGACACGGACGTCATTAAACAGCCTCGTTTCACTCGTGCAACTCACCAGTACTTTACTCAAGTACTTTTTAAACTGCGTACTTTTACTTCAGTACATCTGAGAGCAGAGAGAGTACTTTTACACTACAGCTTTGAACTGGACGGAAAAGTAAAAGTATTTTTCTTATTATGTGAAACCTGAAAAAGTCTGAGGTTTTTTTTTTTACGCAAACAGAATTTAAACAAAAAAAGTTTCAGTTGTTTCTGTTGAAGAAAATTCAGCTCAAATCTTTATCAAAATCACCACATTTGAAGCTTTAAAAGACTCAAAATCTGTGAGAAATAGTTTTACTTTTTACTCTTTAAGTTCATTTTTAAACAGGTACTTTCACTTTTTTACTTTCACTTCATTTTTTTTCTCGCACTTTGACTTAAAGAACAGAACTGGAAAATATAAATATGTCATTTTATTTTAAAGTTACTTGAGTAAATCTGTTTAGAAAAGTGTATAACCCTCTGACCCCCTGACCCCTCTGACCCCCTGACCCCTCTGACCACCTGACCCCTCGTCTCATTCACTGAAAACACGTCAAATTCAGTTTTAACTCAGTGTCACTCATTTATCTCCAAAAAGTATAAAAATAAACAGCGATGACCAAATGTTACTCAAATGAATCTGTATCAGAGACTTTGACCCATTACATTATGACCACCTGTGGGACGTCCGCTCTGAGGGCTGCACCTGTGGTACTGGTATGCGGAGGGGGCGGGGCCGAGGGGGCGGGGCCGAGGATAGAGCGTGTCGTGTTGAGAGTTGGACGTTTGGCGAGCAGACCGCAGATTCCATTTCTCTGCCAATCTGCCTTGTCTCGCTCCCGATCTGACTCAACCTTCACCTCCACACACACACACACACACACCCCCCCACACACACACACACCCCGACACACACACACACACACCCCTCCCTCTCTACCCCCCTCTAACTCGCCCCGACAGAAAAGTTTCATTTGGTCCGACGTCTTTGGAAGAATCCAGTGGAAAAACGCTGCACCTGAGTGAGTTAAAATGACTGGAATTTGGCTGCTGTTCTTGCACTTTTTGAATCGTTTAGATACTTGTATTTTTGTTGGTCCAGAGACACGTCCAAATACTCAGATACTCAAATACTTTCATAGGTCAGAGGTCACATTAGTTTATTTGAAAAGCGAGGTTCATAAAGTTTATAAAACACACGATAAAACCAAGACAGAAGTATCAGACGCTACTTTTCGTCTGTGGTCCCCCATAGGCCCCTTATTGTCTCCCACTGTCCCCTATTGTTCCCTGTAGTCCTCTATTGTCCCAAAATGTCCCCCATAGTCCCCTGTAGTCCTCTGTTGTCCCAAAATGTCCCCCATAGTCCCCTGCAGTCCCCTATTGTCTCCTGTAGTCCCCCGTTGTCCCTGACGTTAGATGTCCCATTGGAAAGTCCCGTTGAGATTGAAACAGTCCTGACCCAGAGGCGCCAACGTCACCAAACTCAAAACAGTGTATATGGATTAAAGAAGCATTGTGTCACTTTTCTGGCTGCGCATTCTGGTCACATGGTCACACGCCGCTTTTCCATCTTCAAGACTCAAAGCGTTCTACATCAAGAAACCACTCACACACCAGCGCACACATCGAGAGCGGGATTCAAACCGCCAACATCCAGATCAGTGGCAAACGCTCTACCAACTGAGCCACCGCCGCCCGTGTCCCACCCGCCACCTGCCCGTCTCCGTCTCTGTGTCAGCGCTGAGCCTGGAACGCCGCGAGTCGTTTACGCAGCACATCTGTCTTTCACTATCACAAAAAAAAAATATCATAAAATAAATAAAATAGCCAAGAAAAAAATGTGGTGTAGTTGCTGTAAACGGGGACGCCTCTCCACGGATCTTACCTGTAACTTGTTGTGTGAGGGTTTCCTTAGCTACGATCTACGATTTGACAGATTTAAACTTCGTCTTTCGCTCTGGATCAAACCCGGACGACTGAGGGACACAAACGTCTGAATAAAAATGCTCAGGGCTGATCATAAACTCGTAAATCTCTCCCATGATGCCTCGTTTTCTTCTACAGTCCGGGTTTTCCGCGCCACATTATCCGTCGCCGTGTGCGCTCATTTACATATCGATTTGGCACGGAGATTCTGACCAGACGACCAAAACCGACTCTCCAAATAAAACAAACAAACAAAGGGACGACGCGGCCAACGGCGGCTTCGCTAACGGGCGTCTGATGATGTCACTGTGAGGTCACGGCGAGCCCGGTGTGTTTTCTGGAGTTTTTCTGTCTTGTTTTTCTGCTCGTCTTTTGCTTCTTGACCTTGGAGCTGGAGAATGTGTTTGAGGCCGGACTCTGGTGGACCGTTTGGAAGCGTCCGCCGTGTCATTGTCCATCTGCCTCACGACTCTCAGAAAACATCAGACCAACTCGTTATGTTTTGTAAAACTTTGTAAACTCGTTATGTTTTGCTTTCACACTTCACCACGGGCTTCCTCCAGTGAGTCCTGCTTCATCGTGTGTTTCCTGAAGTCAGTTCTGGGTTCATCTAAAAACGACCTGTCTGTGGGGTTTTATTGCCAAAGGGGGCGGGGCTTCGGACCAACCGTGGAATGGAATTTGACCTTGTGGAGAAGAATGGACAGAGCTGAGCCGACGCCAACAAAGATTACAAGCTGGATTCCCAAATATTTCTCTGTAGGTTTCGTCTGGTGTTCCTCAGTTTAAATATTTGGGACCAGGTTCTTTTAGGTCCCAAGATCTGGAAAAAATGAAAGTGAACCGGAGCAGGAAGTGACCCGTGATCACTTCCTGTTTGAACGCGGCGCTAGCAGGTTAGCTATGTTCATTTGTATTTACAGTCTGTGTTGGACCTTCTCATCTGCGATTATCACGGTGCAGCATTTTCTGGCGCCACCTGCCGTCTCCATGGAGATGTTGTTTATTTGCCTGCAATATTCCACATTATAGCATTAAACTATCTCCATGGAGACAAACAGGTGACGTCATTGTTCCAGAGCATATGCAGGTTTTCAACTTTTTTAAACAAAATAAATAAAAAATACTTTGAACAGATGTGCAGTAAATTTGTTTGAATCCACACGGAGAACTGTCCAGAGAAATAACATCTCCCTGGAGACGATGGCAGACCAAAGAAAAGTGACACAGTGGACCTTTAACAGAAGTCGTATGACTGTGAAACGTCTCGTTTACAGAAGATTCGAGTCATTAAACTTGGCTCATGACTCATGGACTCGTGCTTTAGTCAAATGTATTTTTATTGTTTTATCTTGTTCCTCAGACTCCGCCCTCCCTCGAGTCTCCACATCTATATTTGCAAACGCCGGAGCCGAAGCCAAGACGGCCCTCGCACAAACGCGGGATCCGTCGGAAAGCGCCGTCGTCTCTTGATTTACTGTAAAGGAGCGATACAAAGAGTGGAACCGGGCCCGGCTCGTCTGCAGAGAGCAGCCCTCAGCACAGATGGCTCTGTTTTTCATCGTGCGTCTCAGGAGAGCTCATTTTCTCTGCTCTCCTCGCCGTCTACGCCGCTTTTTTCAGACACTCAGTTTGTTTCTATAAAACAGCAAAAACACAGAATCCAGTTCAACAAAACAAACAACAAACAAAACAAATGACCCTCCAGAGTTTCCTCCGTCTCTGTCAGAAACGCTGAGCCGCTTCAGTCGTGACGGAGCCGAGTCCTGGACCTGGAACCTGAAGATCTGCCAAAAGAACAACTGCTGTAGGTTAAATCTTTATCGTTTCTTTTCCTGCGGCTGTGACTCACCCGAATATCACAAATCACTCACATTGGTATGAAATTAATCCAGGTTTGTGCGATTTGTATTGAACCAATTCGATTTACTTCAGTGTAGCTCACAGCAGCGGCTCTGAAGTGGAGGAAGCTTCAGGGAAACGGACGAAGCTTTTGGGCTTTAAGCAGCAACGTCACAGATTTAAACAAGACCCAGAGAAGCACTCACAGACACTGGGGACAGGAGGGTTAAGTGTCTTGCCCAAAGACACAATGACAGTATTCACCTGTGGGAGTCAATCTTCAGATCAGTAACAAACGCTCTACCAACTGAGCCACCGTCGCCCCATAAACACAGATCATTATGACACGTTCTAAGTGTAAACCTCAGTGTTGATCTGAAAGTCCAAAATAAAACGAACGTCCACAATCTGAGACGTAAACACCGAGGAACCAATAAAACACGAAGGACTCACTGAGGACTCACTGAGGACTCACTGAGGACTCACTGAGGACTCACAGAGGACTCACGAAGGACTCACGAAGGACTCACTGAGGACTCATGAAGGACTCACTGAGGACTCACTGAGGACTCACTGAGGACTCATGAAGGACTCACTGAGGACTCATGAAGGACTCACTGAGGACTCACGAAGGACTCACTGAGGACTCACTGAGGACTCATGAAGGACTCACTGAGGACTCACTGAGGACTCACTGAGGACTCACTGAGGACTCACGAAGGACTCACTGAGGACTCATGAAGGACTCACTGAGGACTCATGAAGGACTCACTAAGGACTCATGAAGGACTCACGGAGGACTCACTGAGGACTCATGAAGGACTCACTGAGGACTCACTGAGGACTCATGAAGGACTCACTGAGGACTCACTGAGGACTCATGAAGGACTCACTGAGGACTCACGAAGGACTCACTGAGGACTCACGAAGGACTCACGAAGGACTCACTGAGGTCTCACTGAGGACTCATGAAGGACTCACTGAGGACTCACAAAGGACTCACGAAGGACTCACAGTGGACTCATACTGGGCTTGCGGTGGACTCACAGAGGACTCAAGGAGGACTCACTCACAGAGGACTCACAGTGGACAGTGAGTGGAGGACTCATCTGCAGCACACACTGATGGAGCTGAGCTGCCCTGGGACAGAACACTGTAAAGTGGCTGCCTCTCTCTCATCTCACTCTGACACACCTTTGTTCACGAGAGAAGCTGAACATGAGACAAATTAATATATTTCTAGCGGGAATCGAACCACCAACCTGTAAACCATGTGAAACTCCTGCTTCTTATTGTTTACTTTATTTGTAAAAAGCCGATTGCGTCCTGCGTTCTCTGGAGACTCTTTGTGTTGTGTTTGATTATTTTCCTGAGAATTGCATCCAGAGTAAAACAAAGGTTGGACTGGAGGAGGTGTTTGCGTTCACTGTACCCGCCGTCTGACTCATCCAACATTTCAATATCCAGCTCTCAGTAAAAATGATGAAGTCACAGCTGGGTCTCAGAAACCTATTAGGAGCAGGAAACACTCCACGAGACGACAACAAAGATAAAATAATGTGTTTTGTACCAAAGTCCACACAATATATATTTTATTAGTATACGAACAGCACACGGATTCTCACTGTGAAGCACAATAGTAAATATGAAACACAAGAGTAAACAGCACAGTGAAAAACACCAGCGCCGTGTGTATTTATGAGTTTATTTATGTGGATCCTCATTACGTCTCCCCAGACCCAACGCTGCTCTGAAATGTTACACAGAAATAATAAGACAAAGCAATTTCCATTATCCAGGGTGTCCATAAAGTCGCTTTACACTTTAAAAAATGTACTGCAAAGACGATTATCTGTTAATCAGACTTGTTCTGTTGTGTTCCAAAGTGTTTTACCTCGTTTAATCCACCTCTGTCTGCGCTTCATCGAGACGGGACGAAGGTTTAACGTGTCGCTGCAGCAGAGTCTCGTCGATGGGTCGGTCTCATCTGTGGTTTTAGTTCAGTGACGTCCCCGATCTGTGTTAGATTCACGACGTCTTTAACACAGACGCAGAAACATGACACTTCTCTCCACGAGGATGTTTCTGAGAGCTTCATTTAAAAGAGTCTGAAAAACACAAATGCAACCAGAGCAAAAACTTATAAAACCACTGAATTCAACAGAACAAACATGATTAAAACATCTAAACATCTAAACATCTAAAACATCGTTGCCCGTAGAGTTCCATCTCTGACCTGCCTCTGTTTAAAGCCAAATTTAAAACTTATTTATTTAGAATGGATTTCAGCACTTGGCCCTGTGACACTTTATTTATTTTTCTGGTGTAATGTGTCTGTTGATTTGTGTGATTATTGTTTTTAATGTTGTGTTTTTAATGTTGTACTTTGAGCAGCTCTGGTTGTGCTACAGAAATAAAGTTTGATCTACAACTGCCTTAGGAACGACATTTTAAAATGGTAAAAAAAAAAAAAAGACTTGTACACTGTACATACATTCATACATTCAGTGTGGAACTTTTCTGACAAGTTGAAGATGTTTTTCCTTTGGCAAGAAGAAAAACAAAATCTATTCTGTCACTGGACAAAATGTTTAACAGTGAATTCTTCAGTTCTGGTCAGATTCTGCTGGACACGGATTATATCTGTGTGAAGCTAACGGTGCTAAAGCTAACGACGCTGAAGCCGACAACGCTGAAGCTGACGACGCTAAAGCTAATGACACTGAAGCTAACGACGCTAAAGCTAATGACACTGAAGCTAACGACGCTGAAGCTAACTCACCTGTTTGAACGATTCAGTGTAGCTCATTAAACGGAGACAAACAAACAAATTGTAAACAAACAGGTGTTGTTAGCTTCAGCGTCGTTAGCTTCAGCGTTGTTAGCTTCTTCTCAGACAGATATAAGGCTTTGTCCAGCAGGAATCTGAGCAGAACTGAAGAAGCGTCTTGAGTGACGTTTGTCTGTGGACGAGCAGACAAACGTCTTCTCTCCTACAACGATTTTTCCAGTGACAGATTTTAAAACATTTTTCTTTTACTGTGGATCAGACCTGGTCGACCGAGGGACACACGGACATGTTTGCCTCGAATGTCCCACAGTATGGCATTATTAAATCGTTGGTGTTTTCATTATCGCTGATACAAACAAACGTCGCTCTAAAATACTTTTCAAAAAGCCTTTGTTGGAAGGGCATCAGTTTTAAAATCTATGTCTGTTCAAATCCAATAATCACTCACTGCTGGAACCAAAAAAGACAAGAAAACTGCAGGAAAAAGATGCTCCTTTTGGATGTGATTAGATGAAACTGTTCAATAAATGCGTTTTGTGTCACATAAACAGACACATAAACTTTATTAATCCTTTTCAGGCAATTATATTTTGCAGTAGCTCATTTTAAATAACAACAGTGACATTCACACAAAATGTTCAGATCTTGATTTACAGACACAACAGTGAAATAAAAACCCCAGGATCATGTAGATCAGTGGTGACAAACATATTTTCACCGGGGGCCACATTAGCAAAGTAGCTGCCTTCAAAGGGCCGGATGTAAAATAAATCTAACTACTTTTTAACTTGTTAATTAACTGTTTCTGTATTTATTACTTGTTCAAGTTACAAATATTCCATGTGCATTTGCCTAGATGTAAAAATGTGGCTGTGTAACTGCGAATCTCCTGAAAAAATTACATTTTAAGACCATCAGACCTTTGAGTTTACCCTGTCAAGGGCCACATGAAATGATGTGGAGGGCCACATTTGGCCCCCGGGCCTTGAGTTTGACATATGTGATGTAGAGGGTTAATACGAACATTTAAGACCAAAATGAGTCTGAAGCAGCAGAGACAGAGAGAGGACACAGAGAGGACAGTTTTTACACAGAGAGTGAACTGGAGTCGATGGAGCAGGAAGTGCGCCATGATCACTTCCTGTTTGTAGCGTAGCATTTAGCAGGTTAGCTATGTCCATATATAAACTGAGCTGAAGCTGCAGAGTTAGCATAAGTGGCAGTATGACATCTACCTTTAGCTTATAAAGGTTTAATCTTGTTGCATGTTTTCGTGTCCTTGGGCAAGACACACCTTCACCAGCAGAATGTAACAGTGAGTGTGTTTTATTACCGTCGGAGAAGTTGTCGTCACAGAATGTCAGTTATGCAAACCCCAGGGCGGTCTGTAATGTGAGCGCTTTGTAAAACTCCAACATAAATTGCTTCTGTGAGATCTTGATCCCGTCTTGTTCTCCTTCCGTTGCATCGGGTGGAGCTTCCGTCCCGTCTGCGGCGGCGCTGACCCCCTGCGTTACACCAAAATAGACCTTTACAAGTGGCCCTCTGCTTAATTGAGGCCCTTTAATGAGTGTCAAACTGCTGTGGTCATTAGCGCGGGGGCTGATACGGGTCAGCGCTGGGGTGACGCAGCCTCGGCGACAAAGATGAAAACAGGTAATCAAAAGCAGTTAGACGTCCTGTTTTCCCAGCCTTGTTCTGGCTCCACTTTGAGTCTTTGTTTGCAAACTATGGGAACTCGCATGAATTTGTTAATGTGCGTAGCCGCGGGGCAGCATCTGTCCTGCTAACTATCCCTGACATAACGCAGAAACACACAGCATATGGAAATTCCTTCATATCTGCTCCATCCTGCCGCAGAGTCCTTCAGCCCGACTCTGTGCCACAGCAGCAGCTGGCGTCCTCTGCACAAACAAATCTAATAAACAAAGCACAGAAAATAGAAAGGCTTCATTTTTTGCGTGAGCCTCGTGGGCTGTCTGTCAAACCTCATCTCTCTTTGATGGTTAAAGATCCACGGCACAAATGACCAATGAGAGGGTCGGTGGCGGCGTGTAGAAGCCGGCGTGTTTGTGGGGATGTTAACACCTTCTTCGAGGCGTGCCGTTACTGCTGATGACTTCATTTCAGAGCAAACAAACACAATGCCCTTGTTGAGTATTTTAGTATCGCACACACCTCTCAAGGTTACCACGGTTACATGTGCGGCGTGCGCGCCTAAACCCACTGTTATTGGATTGGAATGGAGCGCCGCACATTTCCTCAGAGTATTGATTTAATCAACTGCGTATCATGTTGAGACCCGTATCATCTGACGCAACACACACCAGCAGAGCTAAAAGAAGCGATCCATCACCATTTCACCGGACAGGCCTCGTGGTCTAAACACGGAACCATTACGCATGGTTAAACATGGACACTTTGACCTCCGCGAGGTGACAAGGTCAATGACATCATTAGACAGGAGTCAGTCTGTGCAGCGGAGCAGAACTAAAGACGATCAGAGACTAGTCACAGATAATAACGTCTCAGATGTGTCCAGATACTCACAATATACTCACTTTATACTCACAATATACTCACATTATACTCACAATATACTCACTTTATACTCACATTATACTCACATTATACTCACTTTATATCACATTATACTCACTTTATATCACATTATATCACATTATACTCGCATTATATCACATTATACTCACTTTATATCACATTATACTCACAATATACTCACAATATACTCACATTATACTCACATTATACTCACAATATACTCACTTTATACTCACAATATACTCACATTATACTCACAATATACTCACATTATACTCACAATATACTCACTTTATACTCACAATATACTCACATTATACTCACAATATACTCACATTATACTCACATTATACTCACTTTATACTCACATTATACTCACTTTATACTCACTTAATACTCACATTATACTCACTTTATACTCACTTTATACTCACTTAATACTCACATTATACTCACTTTATATCACATTATACTCACATTATACTCGCATTATATCACATTATACTCACATTATATCACATTATACTCACTTTATATCACATTATACTCACATTATATCACATTATACTCACATTATATCACATTATACTCACTTTATATCACATTATACTCACTTTATATCACATTATATCACATTATACTCACTTTATATCACATTATACTCACATTATATCACATTATACTCGCATTATATCACATTATACTCACATTATATCACATTATACTCACTTTATATCACATTATACTCACATTATATCACATTATACTCACATTATATCACATTATACTCACTTTATATCACATTATACTCACTTTATATCACATTATATCACATTATACTCGCATTATATCACATTATACTCACTTTATATCACATTATATTCACATTATATCACATTATACTCACATTATATCACATTATACTCACACTATACTCACTTTATATCACATTATACTCACTTTATATCACATTATGTCACATTATACTCACATTACACTCACATTATACTCACATTATACTCACTTTATATCACATTATACTCACATTATATCACATTATACTCACATTATACTCACTTTATATCACATTATACTCACATTATATCACATTATGTCACATTATACTCACATTACACTCACATTATACTCACATTATACTCACTATATCACATTATACTCACTTTATATCACATTATATTCACATTATATCACATTATACTCACATTATATCACACTATACTCACTTTATATCACATTATACTCACTTTACACTCACATTATACTCACATTATACTCACTTTATATCACATTATATCACATTATACTCACATTATATCACATTATGTCACATTATACTCACATTACACTCACATTATACTCACATTATACTCACTTTATATCACATTATATCACATTATACTCACATTATATCACATTATACTCACATTATATCACATTATACTCACTTTATATCACATTATATCACATTATACTCACATTATACTCACTTTATACTCACTGTATACTCACTGTATACTCACTTTATATCACATTATATCACATTATACTCACTTTATATCACATTATATCACATTATACTCACATTATACTCACTTTATACTCACTGTATACTCACATTATACTCACTTTATATCACATTATATCACATTATACTCACTTTATATCACATTATACTCACATTATACTCACATTATACTCACATTATATCACATTATACTCACTTTATATCACATTATACTCACATTATATCACATTATATCACATTATACTCACATTATATCACATTATACTCACTTTATATCACATTATACTCACATTATATCACATTATACTCACTTTATATCACATTACACTCACATTATACTCACATTATACTCACTTTATATCACATTATATCACATTATACTCACTTTATATCACATTATATCACATTATATCACATTATACTCACATTATACTCACTTTATATCACATTATACTCACATTATATCACATTATGTCACATTATACTCACATTACACTCACATTATACTCACATTATACTCACTTTATATCACATTATATCACATTATACTCACTTTATATCACATTATATCACATTATACTCACATTATATCACATTATACTCACATTATATCACATTATACTCACTTTATATCACATTATATCACATTATACTCACTGTATACTCACTGTATACTCACTTTATATCACATTATATCACATTATACTCACTTTATATCACATTATACTCACATTATACTCACTTTATACTCACTGTATACTCACATTATACTCACATTATACTCACATTATATCACATTATACTCACATTATATCACATTATATCACATTATACTCACATTATATCACATTATACTCACTTTATATCACATTATATCACATTATATCACATTATACTCACATTATATCACATTATACTCACTTTATATCACATTATACTCACATTATATCACATTATATCACATTATACTCACTTTATATCACTTTATATCACATTATACTCACATTATATCACATTATATCACATTATACTCACTTTATATCACTTTATATCACATTATACTCACATTATATCACATTATACTCACATTATACTCACTTTATATCACATTATATCACATTATACTCACATTATACTCACTTTATACTCACTGTATACTCACATTATACTCACATTATATCACATTATACTCACATTATATCACATTATACTCACTTTATATCACATTATACTCACATTATACTCACTTTATACTCACTGTATACTCACATTATACTCACTTTATACTCACTGTATACTCACTGTATACTCACTTTATATCACATTATATCACATTATACTCACTTTATATCACATTATATCACATTATACTCACATTATACTCACTTTATACTCACTGTATACTCACATTATACTCACTTTATATCACATTATATCACATTATACTCACTTTATATCACATTATACTCACATTATACTCACATTATATCACATTATACTCACTTTATATCACATTATACTCACATTATATCACATTATATCACATTATACTCACATTATATCACATTATACTCACTTTATATCACATTATACTCACATTATATCACATTATACTCACTTTATATCACATTACACTCACATTATACTCACATTATACTCACTTTATATCACATTATATCACATTATACTCACTTTATATCACATTATATCACATTATATCACATTATACTCACATTATACTCACTTTATATCACATTATACTCACATTATATCACATTATGTCACATTATACTCACATTACACTCACATTATACTCACATTATACTCACTTTATATCACATTATATCACATTATACTCACTTTATATCACATTATATCACATTATACTCACATTATATCACATTATACTCACATTATATCACATTATACTCACTTTATATCACATTATATCACATTATACTCACTGTATACTCACTGTATACTCACTTTATATCACATTATATCACATTATACTCACTTTATATCACATTATACTCACATTATACTCACTTTATACTCACTGTATACTCACATTATACTCACATTATACTCACATTATATCACATTATACTCACATTATATCACATTATATCACATTATACTCACATTATATCACATTATACTCACTTTATATCACATTATATCACATTATATCACATTATACTCACATTATATCACATTATACTCACTTTATATCACATTATACTCACATTATATCACATTATATCACATTATACTCACTTTATATCACTTTATATCACATTATACTCACATTATATCACATTATATCACATTATACTCACTTTATATCACTTTATATCACATTATACTCACATTATATCACATTATACTCACATTATACTCACTTTATATCACATTATATCACATTATACTCACATTATACTCACTTTATACTCACTGTATACTCACATTATACTCACATTATATCACATTATACTCACATTATATCACATTATACTCACTTTATATCACATTATACTCACATTATACTCACATTATATCACATTATACTCACATTATATCACATTATACTCACATTATATCACATTATACTCACTTTATATCACATTATACTCACATTATACTCACTTTATACTCACTGTATACTCACATTATACTCACATTATATCACATTATACTCACTTTATATCACATTATACTCACTTTATATCACATTATATCACATTATACTCACATTATACTCACTTTATATCACATTATACTCACATTATATCACATTATACTCACATTATACTCACTTTATATCACATTATATCACATTATACTCACATTATACTCACTTTATACTCACTGTATACTCACATTATACTCACATTATATCACATTATACTCACATTATATCACATTATACTCACTTTATATCACATTATACTCACATTATATCACATTATACTCACATTATATGACATTATACTCACATTATATCACATTATACTCACATTATATCACATTATACTCACATTATATGACATTATACTCACATTATATCACATTATACTCACTTTATATCACATTATACTCACATTATACTCACTTTATACTCACTGTATACTCACATTATACTCACATTATATCACATTATACTCACTTTATATCACATTATACTCACTTTATATCACATTATATCACATTATACTCACATTATACTCACTTTATATCACATTATACTCACATTATATCACATTATACTCACATTATATGACATTATACTCACATTATATGACATTATACTCACATTATATCACATTATACTCACTTTATATCACATTATATCACATTATACTCACATTATACTCACTTTATATCACATTATACTCACATTATATCACATTATGTCACATTATACTCACATTACACTCACATTATACTCACATTATACTCACTTTATATCACATTATATCACATTATGTCACATTATACTCACATTACACTCACATTATACTCACATTATATCACATTATGTTACATTATACTCACATTATACTCACATTATACATTATAGTCACATTATACTCACATAATACTCACATGACACTCTCTAATAATAATAATGACTCGAGCCACAGTCGGCTCCCGTCGGCTCCTCCTGTGCTGCTGCAGTGGCTCAGCAGATCCCTTTATCCTGAGGCTGTTCGTCTATTCAAAGGAGCTCAGCTTACAAAATATCCACAGGGTGATTTCCCACTCGCACATAAAGCTTTGGTCTTAAGACGCTTTGAAGGAGAAGCTCTGGAAAAGGGCCACACGAGAACAGGAATCCTCCAGCGGCCCAGAGCCCGGCTCACGTCCCAGAGACCAGCGCCGGAGCTGGGCTAATGTGCAGGGCTAATGTGCAGGGCTAATGTGCAGGGTGCTCCCCCCGAAGAACCTCCACATGAGACACTGAGGATGAACAGAGAGAACAACTGAAGGAGGCGGCAATTTATCTGCACCAGGACGAGAGGAGCAGGAGCTAAACCCAAACATCAGGTTTGTGCCACCGACAAACACTGATCTAATGGACAAACAGAAAGAGAGCGCCTCAAACCAGAGAGCGCCTCAAACCAGAGAGCGCCTCAAACCAGAGAGCGCCTCAAACCAGACACCTCCTAAACTCTGGGCCTAAACTCTGGGCCTACAGTCGTTCTTCTCCCGGCGGAGCAGCACCAGACCGTGCTCCTAAACACTGCATTAGTTCTAGTAATTGACTTGTGCACTCAGAGTCTCGGCCACTCGCCAAAGTCGGACTGAAACAGACGATCGCTTCAGGAGAGAGAGAACTTTATAAGAGCCATTTTGTCTGAGTGTAGTTTTCAAAAAGTGTTAGTTTAAATCTGGTTATAATCGCTGTAACATCATAAATGCAGATCCAACCCGGGTTCAGTTTCTCAGTGGTTCATTATATTTGACCATTAAATGAGACGCTGCTGTTACATCACGATCTGTCAGAGCCTCTTTAAGTTGATTAATTAATGAGGCTCTTTCATTTCCAATGTAATTGTGTTTAAATGTATTTTTTTCTCACTGGATGATTTAATAAAAGACATTGTTCATTTAGAGTTTGAAAAACTACTTCAACTAAACTTTTAGAGGAACTTGGAGAGAAAATAGAACGTGGTGTTTGAAGTGTGACCCTTTGGTCTGAGGAAATGCAAATATTATTTATATTAAAATATCTTTAATGTTTTCTGTTGTTTCAGTGATAAATCTGAGTCTGATGAACTTTGGACTAAAGTGTTTGTCACATTCTACACATTTACACGATTTACAAACTCTGTAAGTCTTTAAGTCTGATAGTTTAATCTTTGTCCTAAGTCAGAGTCCTGGGTCTTAGACTCTCTGACTCTCTGACTCTCTGGCTCTCTGGCTCTCTGGCTCTCTGCTCTGGCTCTCTGGCTCTCTGGCTCTCTGGCTCTCTGGCTCACTGGCTCTCTGACTCTCTGGCTCTCTGGCTCTCTGGCTCTCTGACTCTCTGCTCTGACTCTCTGACTCTCTGACTCTCTGACTCTCTGGCTCTCTGGCTCTCAGACTGTAGAGACTCCGTGCTCTCACACACCTCAGACGTCACGTCTTTGTCAGCGTCACTGGAGCGTGAAGCAGACAGGAATGTGTGTGTGTGTGTGTGTGTGTCCAGAGCGACTCAAATGGACCTGTGTATGCTAACACACACACACACACACACACACACACACACACACAGACGGGCACAGTCGCCGTGGTAACCTGACCCTGGTCCTCAGAGCCTCCTCGCTGTGCGGCTAACTGCCTTATCTGACCGTGGGCTCTGACCTCTGCACATTCTTCAGGCCCAGACCTTTTCCTTATTGTGTGGCCTTTTCAAAGAGCCGCTTTATGTCCAGAGCCGTGAGTCCGGCTCTCGACCGGACGCCCACGCCGCGGACACGGACGCACAGGACGGGTCAATTTGTCCATTTCTCTCAAGTTAAAACACACTTGGCTCCTGAGCGGCTGAACGACATCGAGTGTGTGACCCGGACGTGTGTGTGTGTGTGATCAGACGTGTGATCAGATGTGTGTGTGATCAGACGTGTGTGTGATCAGACGTGTGTGTGATCAGATGTGTGTGTGTGATCAGACGTGTGTGTGTGTGTGTGCGCCGAGTGAAAATCAGCTGTTTATTTATTTTTATGTGGAGGATTTAATTGTGAAAGAAGAAAAAAAAGCAAAAGGTCAAATCTGACTCACCCCAAAACAACAGGACAAAGAGCTGCACAAAATAACACAAATACATCCTAAAGAACAACTGTTTACTGTCGCCCATAAACCGTAAAGAAGCTTCAGCTCCAGATGAAGCTCGAGCAGAAGAGACGATTTGACCGTGAGTATCATAGCAACCAAAGAGCCAATCAGGAGCGAGGCTGCTGAAGGTAACGTGAAATAAAAACCCCAGGATCATGTAGAGGGTTAATACGAACATTTAAGAGCAAAATGAGTCTGAAGCAGCAGAGACAGAGAGAGGACAGAGAGGACAGAGAGAGGACAGAGAGAGGACAGAGGGGAGAAACAGAGAGGACAGAGGACACAGAGGGGACACAGGGGGGACACAGAGGAGACAGAGAAAGGACAGAGGGGACACAGAGGGGACACAGAGAAAGGACAGAGGAGGCGCTGTTTATACAGAGAGTGAACTGGAGCCAGAGTCGATGGAGCAGGAAGTGCGACATGATCACTTCCTGTTGGTAACGTGGCGGTGAGCAGGTTATGTCCATTTAAACTTTATACATTAAATAGTCTTAGTTGCACCTTTAGTTTAAACCTTTACAAACATTAGTTTAATCATTTCAGTGTCTCTGAAACACTATTGTTCCTTGAGTTGTTTACAGTTTTCAGTCTGAACAGAATCTACTTTTAAAAACGCCACAAAAGCGATTTGATTTTCCTCCTAAAATAAAGCGTCTCTAACGTCTTTGATAAACATTCAGAAAAAAGTGAAAAATGAAACACAAACAAATCCAGTCGTCCATCATTTCTGTCCTTAAAACACAAAATAAGAGACGACGCTGCGGCCCGTTCGTCGCATCCTCGTCTCTGCAGCTCCAAACCTGTAATTTACCCCCACACAATATTTCCCAGCTGATAGACACCACCTGTGTCGCCGCCGCCGCCGTCCCCGGAGGTGTCTGCGTCGAGAGGAGCGAGTCGCACTGCTCCTGGTCCATGCAATATCTGTGAAGTGTGCTGAGGTTACACTAAAGGGGACGTGGGTGATCGCTCTGAGCTAATAGTGCCAGATCGCCGCCTTTGAAGAGACAGACGGCGGATTTCCGAAAACATACGGAGGAGGCGCGCAATCACCGAGCATCTGTCAAGGACCATCCAGGCGGCCATCTTTAAAAACCCCTCTGGTATTATACAGACCTCTACGGCTCTCCTCCTGATCACTGCGACCAGCTTTTCTCACACACGCTCGCTCCCAAGGTGATCTGCAGACTTTTCTCTCCTCCCGTCATCAACACAATGGCGTTTTTGGAGAGGTTTTTGAACTAATCAGGTCTGACAAGTGGAACAAAACAATTTCATAGCAGCTTGATTTCACATCTGAGCGGGCAGCGATTTACATAAGCTGGTTCACAGTGTGCTCAGCGAACTGCGGCAGAAGTGTGGAGCCAGGGGAGATCCAAAAATGTCTGACCTCAGTGGATCTGACCGCAACAAGGAAACAAAACAAGAATAAATATACAAAACAAAAAACTCAACGGCAGCAGCAAAACTAGGAGCTCGAAACTCACAAGGCTCCACGACGCGGCGTCATGGTCACTAATCAAACTCAAACGTGGTGTTTTGTCAACAGACGTCGTTCACGTTCGAGGAGGTAACGAGGCTGCGGGGCCCGGGCGCCGCTCGGTCGCCGCTCGGACGCCGCGCGCACCTCTGTGTCCGAGCGTAACGATGTTTGGAAACATATTATCTGGAGGCCCATGGTCCGTAAACAAAAGAACTCTGACCCAAATACTCACTGGACTTGCGTCAGGCTGGACATCGCATCTATGGAGAGTTTTAAAGGGGTGGGGTGAGCGTCATTATAGTCTGTGGTAGGAAGTTTGGAGGAAATGTTTTTTTTGTGTTTATTCTGGTGTTTTTATATTTTTGTGCATAAAACCAGTGATGGAAAGTAACAAAGTAAAAGTACTGTATTTAAGACGAATTTAGAGGTATCTGTACTTTACTTAAGTACATTTTACAGCCGATACTTTTTACTTTTACTTCACTACTACTATTTGTAAGCAGTATTTGTACTTTCTGCTCCTCCTTTATCATGTTCAGCTAAAAATAAAAACACTAAAGTCATAAAGATTCACTGTATTTACATTTACAATTATTAACGATACTTTATGTTTAGGATTAAAATCTGTGTGAAATACTTTTACTTTTTGCTCTTAAAGTTCATTTTTAAACAGGGGCTTAACTGATTTTACTTAAGTAGATACTGAGTTCTTCCTCCACCTCCGCATAAAACTAAAAATCTCGTTTGTGAAGAACACGGCGCTGACGTTTGATGAAAAGTGACAAAAAAGCGTTGAATGATCTGGTGCATCTTTTTCTCCGGCGTCTCGTCCTCGCTCTCACGTTCTCCTCTCTGCGTTTTTGATTCTCACGTTCTGTTTGTGCCACACTCGTCCTCGTCGTGCTGCATCACGTTCGCTCAGATCCTGGTGTCGGAGCGTTGGACCTGCAGACGAGTGTTACGGCGAGGTGAGGACGTCAGAGCGAAGTGAGGACGTCAGAGCAAAGTGAGGACGTTAGAGCAAAGTGAGGACGTTACTACGAGGTGCGGACACATCTGAGCCGGAGTGAGTTCAGACACTGATCTTTGGGGTAATTTTAGCTTCTCGAAAGTCAAGACGTGAACTGAGGCCAACGTCTTTTCTGAGTAAAAGTCTCTCCAGCCTCCTGCTTTTCAAAGACTATTATTATTATTCAACCCATTGCCACGAGTCAAACGAGTTCTCCGAGCGCCGCTACCCCAGATCGAAATATGAATATGTATCTGATCTGATCTAATGCAGGTGGTGAACTCTGGCTGCGTTTACGTCAATGCAAACTGCTACAGGGCGACCTCGCTTGGCCATATTAGGGCTTCAAAATGGATGCCACATGTGAGCGCTGACCAAAAGCCGCCATATTTCCCCGTTCATATATGCGTGCGCACACACAGCACGCCGTGTGGTGAGGGAGCAGCGCCGCCGCCTCGTTTAAGTCAGACCTGCTCCGTCAAATGGACTTTTCACAGAGTTCACCGCGTTTTAGATGTTTGTGTTTCAGATTCATGCAGGTTTAAATGATCGCCAAGACGCCATTTTGATGATCTACCCCCGTTTACACAGCAACGAGGACACGCCCCCTGTGACACGCCCCCTGTGACACGCCCCCTGTGACATCCGCTCTTCCTTCTCCAGTTTTATTTTCTTAATTGTTGATACTCGTAGGATTCGGCAGCGTCGCGTCGTCATTTTGGTCCAAATGAATAAAAACGTGCTGCTCTAGTGTGACGTGCCTCTGTCCATAGGGGGCGCTGCAGCATGAGGCGCTTTAGTGTGATGTGCCTCTGTCCATAGGGGGCGCTACAGCGGCGCGTCGGTGTTTATTGTGTAAATTGTAACATAATGATCCGCGGGTGTCAGAGTTTATAAACACAGAGAAACGAGCTCAATACGACTGAGTTAACGTCCTCTAACAGTTTGGCTCCAGGACTAAAGGCCGAGCCAGAACTGGACCTGATCATGTGTGACAGAGGAGAAAAACCCGGGGCTGTGTGTGTGTGTGTGTGTGCGCGCAGGGGTGTGTGTGTGTGTGTAATGTCCTCGTGTCCCTTCGCCCTGTCCCCTCCGCTCTCTCATTTTCTCTCTTTCACTCAACCCACATTGGAGTGTGTGTGCATGACATGTGTGTGTGTGTGAGAGTGCGTGTGTGTGTGGGGGTGTGTGTCTGTGTGAGGGTGTGTGTGTAGGGGTGTGTGTGTATGTGTGCGTGAGTGGGAGGGGTTTGGCTCGAGGTCTCAGAAAATTCCTTTTTTTCAGGGGCCGTGATACAGAACAGTTTAAAATTGAGCAAAATGAATATTACTCCAGATTTGATTATTTCCAGAGGAGTTTTACCCTGGGCCTGATTTAAACGATGTGACACATATATAAAATATGTAAAATATATAAAATATATATAATATATATAATATAAATATGTAATAATGTTTATCGTCTCGTTTCAGGGTATGTGTTGATGATATAGATTTTGTTTTGGCTCAGAACAAACGAAATAACAAAACGGCAAAAAGACTTTTCCATCGATGAAGTGAAATGAAGAAATGCATCTGAAGATGAAACATTATTATTATTATTATTATTATTATTATTATTATTATTATTATATATTTTTTATTTTATTTATTTAAATTATTATTATTTTCTTGCTTGTGTCTCTTTCTGACTCTCGATCTCTCTGTCGTGTCCAGACTCTTTGTGATGACGTCTCTGGACTTTACCCTCATCCCAAAGTTAAACTGACACATTCAGTCATTTCAGACTGATCTTTATTTTATTATTTTACCACAAAAATCTGCATTTTAATGATTTACTTTTATCCCCGTGTGTTAAATATTATTGATGATGATCTGGACACTGTCGTCTTCATTCACTCAGTGTGAACCTCGACTGCAGCCACAGCCGCCCCGGGGCAGACTGAGGGAAGCCAGGCCACCAATCTGTGCCATCGACCCCTCCCACCACCAATCACACAAAGACACACACACAAAGACACACACACAAAGACACACACACAAAGACACACACACAAAGACACACACACACAAAGACACACACATACACAAAGACACACACACACACAAAGACACACACACACACACACACAAAGACACACACACACAAAGACACACACACACACCGTTCAAATGAGCAGAACCTAAATCCTCTGACACTTTACACTGATGTGAGTTTATAACACGACGAGTCAGAACAGACCATCAAAAAACACACACTCCAGACTCCACACCCTCGGCTCTAGACACTCGGCTCTAGATTGTCGGTTCTAGTTCGTCGGTTCTAGTTCATCGGTTCTACAGTCGTACTCGTGTTTTCTTATCGTCTTATCTGATGTTTTGTTTGTTCAAAGTTGCAGCTGCAGAGTCTGATAAAGTCAAATTAAACTTTGGCAACTGCAACGACACAAAAACTGTGTTTGTGTGTAACTGTGCAGTAGTGTGTACTCTGTGTACTCTGTGTACTTGTGCAGTACTCTGTGTGTACTCTGTGTACTCATGCAGTAGTGTGTACTCTGTGTACTTTTGCAGTAGTGGACAGTAGTCCGTCTGAGTCTGATCCTCACTAAACTCCCTGATGGCTGCTAGCATAGCGCGGTGTAAATTAGCCTAGCATACATTAGCATTGTGACAGTTTTTCTCATAAACTCAAACTCCCAAAACTCAGCGGCAACGACTCGAAGGCAAAAATCATAAAACCTGCTGCTTTGCTCCACTAGGTCCCTGAAGATTGTCCCAGTGCAGCCGCCGTAGTTCTCCCGTGGCCCGTAGCACAAGAGTCACCTTGTCATTTAAAACCCGGCGCACGCGAGCGGAGGTGCTTTACGAGCGCGGACGCCGGCGGCCTAATTACGACTGTGTAGCCAGACAGTTATTGCCAATTTGACGTCCTTTTGTAGGTGGCCACTAGAGGCACCGTCGCAGGAAAAATCATAAAATGCCGCGTGGAACAAAAACGATTTCCCAATTGTGTGAAACAGACAGTGATTTTCAACCTGGGATTTCAACTGGGGCCAGAAAGTAGGTCAGAAAAAAGTGGCACCGCGCTCGCCAAATATTGTTTTGATTATATAACGTGCACAAATATGACAAATGAAACATAAAAATAAGTTTTGTTGAGTGAAAAGTAGGTCATAAAAACATTAAACTTGGACCAACCTCAGTTTTTCAGCTCCCAAGAAAATACAAAACTTTACGTCGTCAAATATTTGAAGACGTCGTATTTAGATCCACGCCGTTTATTCACCGTTTACACTTTTGATTTGTTTATAAACATTCAGCCGTTTCATAATAAAAGTGAATAAAAATCGACAGGAAAATGTTTTAGAGGAATCAGGATGATCAGGACTTTACAGATGTGAGTGCGGTCAGAGCGGTCAGTGCGGTCAGTGCGTTCAGTGGGGTCAGTGCGGTCCATGTGGTCAGTGCGGTCCATGGTCACCACTGAACCTCCCAGAGTCAGGTGGTCATGATTGACAGGTGGATTGGCCAATCAGGGCCGTCTGTATCAAAACAAACACTGAGGCTCATGAGGAAAAAAAACAGAATCAGTGACTAAAGCCCAAACTGTTGATCTGACGACAGAAACGTGGTTTTATTTATAAATCACACGTGACCAATGAGCTCCTTTGTTTCACGTGTCACTGAAATAAACAAATCTAATTGGACGATCACATTTGGTCCTGGTTTAGTTCCAGTTTTCAGTTCAGTCTTTGTTTATTTTCTTTTGTTTGTTCTTAACTTTTTCTTGTTTTATTTCTCTGAGTTTAACTTTCTGTTCATAAAAATGCATTTGACTCGATCCACACACCTCGATAAACCGGGACAAACCAGGACAAACCTGGACAAACCTGGACAAACCAGGACAAACCAGGACAAACCAGGACAAACCTGGACAAACCTGGACAAACCTGGACAAACCGGGACAAACGTCTGTGAAACTCGAGACATAAATCTTGTGTAACAGACGTCACTTTTCTTCATAGAATCTAAAATAAAAAGAACATTCAAAGTGAAGTTTACGGTGGTGGTCAAACCTGTCGTTCAGTCTGTCGGTCAGTTCTGTCGGTCAGTTCTGTCGGTCAGTTCTGCTCGGGGGATTAACTGTGTCCAGTTTGGCTCAGACCTTTTAAATTTTCATTCAAACATATTTTCAGTCTGAGATTTAAGACTCGTAATGATCCAACAAGAAGAAACAGGATTTAAGTTTGAGGATTTGGAAAAAGCAAAATCCATGAATCTGTAATGTACCTCTGGATTAAGACTGGACCAGGACTGGACCGGGACTGGACCGGGACTGGACCGGGACTGGACCGAGACTGGACCAGGACTGGACCAGGACTGGACCAGGACTGGACCAGGACTGGACCGGGACTGGGACTGGACAGGGACTGGACCAGGACTGGACCAGGACTAAAATGGGACTGGACAGGGGCTGTTTTGTTCATGTGTGTTTGAGAATCGTTTCAGATCATTTGTTTGTGAATCGTTTCAGTTCCTCGAGTCCCTGAGCTGCTTCACTTCGGGCCTGTTTCAGATCACACAAATACGTCATTAATTGAGCTTCATTTCTTGCTAACCGCTAACCGCTGATCCATTCCTCGCGCTGGCGTCCGGCTCTCGTCCGGCTCTCGTCCGGCTCTCGTGCGGCTCTCGTCCGGCTCTCGTCCAGCTCTCGTGCGGCTCTCGTGCGGCTCTCGTCCGGCTCTCGTCCGGCTCTCGTGCGTCTGGTTTTTCCTTCTCGAGTCTTGCGGCGGAGCAGAGGTGTGAAATGGTCCACATATGTTTGAAAATGAAGAGGTCAAAAGGAGAAGCAGCTGAAACACAGACCTGATTTAATTAAGTCCAAACAGCTCCGGCCCATTACAATAATTATAAAAGTCTGTGCAGCTTTAGAGACTTTTCACCGTGTTATACTCCGAATATTCAGCCCGGGATAATTAAACGACTGTTACTGATTAAACACGTCAGAGAAAATCCCACACGAGCCACAGACACGTTTAAAACTCAAGAAGAAAACAAGACGAAATAAAACGGCTTTAAATCAAAATACACTCACATTTACATCACTGGAGTCAAAACTGCTTCTGGATTTAAGAACAGACCAACGTTTAGGTTTAATCAGACAAAAAACTACAAACAAAAACAAATCAGATGTTTCTTCATGTTTCAGTCGTTTCTTCTCGTTGAGTCTGAAGTTTTATTTGGACTGATTCATGTTTGAGTTTAATTTTTAATCCACTTTTTTCAAGACGCCATTTTGTCGATAAATCCCTGTTTCCACCTCCACCTGTGACACGCCCACTGTGCCACGCCCACTGTGACACGCCCACTGTGACACGCCCCCTGTGACACGCCCCCTGTGACACGCCCACTGTGCCACGCCCCCTGTGACACGCCCACTGTGTCGTCCGCTCTTCCTTCTCCAGTTTTATTTTCTTAATCGTTGATACTCGTAGATTCTGCAGCGTCGCGTCGTCATTTTGGTCCAAATGTTTTAAACGCTCTGCTCTAGTGCGACGTGCCTCTGTCCATAGGGGGCGCTGCAGTTACACGCCTCTTTACTGTCGTGGCGTTTCCCGCGGCGTCAGAAGAGTCTCACACACAAACACTCGTCGCTTTAATGTCTCGGCTCTGGAGACTTTTACATTTTAATATGATCATCACTGTGCACGGGGTCGCCTCTCCACAGAGCTGACCTTTCACTTGCTCTTTGCTCGTCTCTCTGGAGATTTACAACTTTAATGCCGTATTATGGAACATTCCAGACTAACAGCGTCTCCTCCACACAGAACTCAGTGCAGGTTTAACTTTACATCAGTTATGAGCGTGTGGTGCATTATGGGTGAAGTGTCTTGCCCGAGGACACGACAGCAGCAGTTTATAAAGGTTCAAACTCACACATTTAGCCCAGATGCCCCGCAGCCAAAACGCCTCACATTATTCGCTGAAATAAAACCTGGAGTTTGGTTCCACATGTTGACAGTGATTTATTTACTCAGGTCTCGTTACACTCGCTCGGACGCTGACGACAGATATACGGCGAGCTGGCACCGCACGCCGCCGCCGCACGCCACCGCCGCACGCTGCCGCCGAGGTGTCGAAATCAAACGCACTGAAACCCGACGCTTTGGCCGTTATTAAAACAGACCCGATTCAATGAGGTTTGGCAGAAAAAGGCGCGTGGAAAGAATAAGATGAGCTGAGTTTGTGTCTCACACGACGCCTGGACCGAGCGACAAACAACAGAAAATACGACGTTATGTAAGTTACACAAATTTAGAACAAAACAGACACAAACTGAGAGGAAGAGTCTGGAGTTTAATAATAAAAGTGTAAGAAGAAGCCCCAGTGTCACTATTAATATTTAAACAGTTTATGTGACACACGGCTCAAACGCGCTGCTCCCGTGGCCTCGCACCGTCGTCCACTCAAACTACACGGAAATATGGACTTTATTAAATCTCCTGGAAATATGGACAGAGGTAAAGCTGCACTGTGGAACCTCTCTGATACTGAGTCTAACATCACCACAGCTTCAGCTCCAAATGAAGCTCATCGACGCTGGAGCAGAGTTACATATTTGGAATCCTGATCACGAGTATCATAGCAACCAAAGAGCCAATCAGAGCGAGGCTGTTGAAGGTCACGCCCCTTCCCGCCCACACTGCTGGTTTAACAGGGAGCGGGCGCTTAGCAACGCTGTCAATCAAACCTGTTGCTAACGCTAGCCTCTCTGATGGACCGTCTGTCGCTGTGGAGAATCTGTTGCTTTGCCGGGAATGTTCCAGATCATGGCATTAAACCTGTCTCCATGGAGACAAGCAGGTGAGCCTCATAAAGGAGATGATGTCACTTTGTTTGGATGTTTCCTGATGACGTTTTGATGTTTATCTTTTAGCCCTCATTATTATCACAAAACAATGAGGGTTAAATGCTTTGCTCAAAGACACAAAAACAGCCCCACAAATGAATCAAACACACGCCGGCCCCGTCCTCCAGAGAGAGATCCATCCAGGATTTGGTTTGAGATAATAGTTTGATTTTGATTGAGTTTGGTATAAACTGTTGTCTCTGTTTGTTCAAAATACATGACAATTATATTTAAAATGGCCTATAACAGACATGCTAACGGTCTATGCTAACATGTCTATGCTAACATGTCTATGCTAACATGTCTATGCTAACATGTCTATGCTAACAGGTTTGTGCGGTTTGTGAGGTTTAGTCGTGTCGTGTCTCTGTTTTTGTGTCGTCTCAGGAGGAGCTGATGCATCAGGACGGCTCTGTGGCGTTTGTGGGCGTGTCACTGTAAAGGGGCGGGGTTAGGCTCCTCATTGGGATCCATCATTTTACACCTGAATGTTGGATTTGTTTCTTTTACAGTTTTTTCTCAGCGGCCTTGTTCTGTGACCTGAGTGACCTGAGTGACCTGAGTGACCTGAGTGACCTGATGTCAGACTGAGGCCTGTGCTTTTTACAGGTTTGAACAAAACGATCAAAGTAAAACAAGTTTCAAAAATGTGCAAAAACAACTGAAAAAAAGTGTATTAAGTCATTTAGACGAATATTATAATTTAAACTGTCAAAGTTCAACATAAAGACGACTCTATTTGACTCTGATGTAAAATGTGACTTTGTTTTATATTATACTTAAATAAACGAGTCTCATACACAGGACTCTATAGTATATGAGTATAAAGTATATATATATATATATATTTGACTCTATAATGGCTGTATATAGTCCTCCTCTTCTTCCTATAGTGTATATTTGTGTATATTTGTGTGACTTTGTTCTATATTGTACTTAAATAAACGCGTCTCATAAACAGGACGTCTGCTGCTCTGTTTTCTTTAGATTTTCACTGATGACTTTGATGGATGTTTGGCATTTAAATGTGGCAACTAAGCAAACAACATCTGAGTCTGAGGCTGAAACACGCCGAGCTGAAAAACGCAGCGTTTATCTAAGACAAATGAAGCTCTCGTGTTATTTTAGGGACTCGCTGGGAAATGGGCCTTGACAAAAATATTCATATCAGGGATTTTTGGGTTTTATTTGCTGTAGCGAGGGCAGGAAGTGAGTGGGCGAGCAAAAGAGTAATAAGAAAAGCAACGCCATGATTTATGTTGATTTATGTTTTGATGTCACATTTACATTCTGCTGCTTTAAGATGTTTATTTCTTATTTCTTTTTTTCTTTCTTAGAGTTTATTCTGTGCTCAGACCTGAATAATTAGAGTGGGAAGTGCCAGGAAGGGCATCTGGGGTGAATCCTGTGGTAATTAAAACACGGTTCAGTGAGTTTGATGTTTCTATAAGAACAAGACTTAAAGAAAAAAAGAACAGAGTTAAATTTGAACGACACTGGACGAAAAAAAAAGACTCAAAATAAAACAGGAAATAATTAAACCTGATGCTTTTGTTAACTTTTCTGCAACTTCATCAGAAGAGCCAAAAGAACAGCCGACAGAAAAGACATTATTAGAACAGCCGACAGAACAGCCAAAAGAACAGCCACTATTAGAACAGCCACTATTAGAACAGCCAGTTTCATAATGGTTTTTTGACATAAATGCTGTTTTTTTACGTAAAAATATAATGAACACATGATTTTTGTTTTGTAAATATTCAAATAAAATTATACTTTTATTTCCAAGTCTTTTTATCTCACAGACAGTAATATGTTGATCTGAAGGTTGGTGGTTCAAATCCTGCTCTTGACATAAACATCACTGGTCGAGCGTCAGATTCACTGAACAACAGTGTTAGAACTCCAGCTCCACAGATGAACACTGCTGTTGTGTCCTTGGGCAAGACACTTAACCCCTTCAGCTCCAGTGTGTGTGTGTGGGGGTGTGTGTGTGTGTGAGTAGTTCCTTGATGTAAAGATCTTTGAAGATGGTAAAGCTCTGGATAAAAATATGACCAATTATGTTTTAATTCCAGTCGGTCTCTTATTACCAAAGAATCAGACCTTCTGTGAACTTCACTTCTCGTGTACTTCACTTGTCGTGTACTTCACTTCTCGTGTACTGCACTTCTTGTGTACTTTAGTTCTCATGGACTTTAGTTCTCGTGGACTTTACTCGTGATGATGATGATGATGATGATGGAGGCATCTGCTCGTGACTGGGACCTTTCACAGCTCCTGAAACAAAGCAGGTAATAATAACACTGCACAATATTCACTTTCAAAGTACGAGCTGAGACAGGGTCCAGGTGTGGAGGTGTGGAGGTGCAGGAGGTGCAGAGCTGTGGAGGTGCAGCCGACTGACCACTACCAGAACACGAACATGAAAGAGCCCACGCCTCGGCCTGTCCTTCATTAGGACGTCCCCAGTGCATCTGGATCTACTTAGATTTAATAGTGTTCATAATTAGCCCTGCCACTCTCCCCTGCACCTCGATATAAACAGACTGCCACTCACACACACACGCACACACACCCCGACACACACACGCACACACACACATGGACACACACACACATGGACACACACACATTCACACCAGGTTTATTACAAGGAAAGGGAATCATTATCAGGCATAATTTGAAAGCAGTTTTAGCCTCTCGTATTAGCTGTGTTTAGGTTCCTCCTGGTCATTAGTGCAGCTGTCGGGATGATTGAATATTACACGTTTGGGAGGAGGAGGGAGGAGGGAGGAGGAGGGTGGAGGAGGGCGGAGGCTGTGCAGGCGTCAGGGGAGGTTAGCCCGAGCAAACCCACAGACAGGCCTGTCCCGTTCGGAGACGTGGAGACACACGGAGCCCTGTGCGTCTGATGGACATGTACATTAGTGTTTCGTGTTGAAAAATGAGTTTGGTTTGGTAATTTTCCCTGGTTTGTGTTCGTCGCTCTGGGGACGCGTCAGAGGAACAGCTCAGACTCAGACTCTGTGTTTCTATTTTCAACTGGACATAAACTGTTTGTGTTCATGATGTTTATTTTTAATTCAACATTTGGACGCGTTAGTTTTTCATTTAAACCTGGTCTTTTATTAGTCTCTGTTTTGATATTAGCAGATTTTTATTAGTTAATCTGAAAACTTATATTTATATATACAGTCTATGCTAGCAGGTTGCCAGTGCGATTCCAGCTGCTACAGATGAAATCCACAGTACAGTCTCATTGTAGTAGAAGTAAAAGTACTGACATTACACACAATGGAGTCAAGGTGAAGTGCCTTGCTCAAGGACACAACAGTTGTTTTATTCTTGTGTTATTGTAGTTACTATAATAATACTGTGTTTACGTATTACACTTAAATTTACATTTACATTTGTATAAGGTTTTTATTTAAATCTTTATCTTTTTCTGATACATTTCAGGATCTACTATATTTTTCCAAATTAATCGTCAACAAATAAATCTAAAGTCACAGTATCCTCTGGTGGAGTCGATTGAAGAATTGAACCATCAGCCCGTGTGTCAGTGAGCTAACACGCTAACACGCTAACTACTAAACCCACGTGTACTGGTCATACATGTAGTTTAATAGTACTGTCCTTTACTTCTATGTTTTTTTCCTACCTGTATTTTTTTTACTTGTTTTTTACTTGTTTTTTATTTGTCTTTTTTTTCCTGTTAGTTTTTTTTTTTTACCTGTTTTTTTGTCTTTTTTACCTGTGTGAGTGTGTGTGTTTTTTTCTGCCTGTGTGTGTGTGGTTTTTTTTTAACCTGTGTGTCTTTTTTTTATGTGTGTGTGTGTGTGTGTGTGTGTGGGGGGGGGGGGGGGGGGGGGTACTTGTGTGTGTGTGTTTTTTTACCTGTGTGTGTTTTTTTTACCTGTGTGTGTTTTTTCTGCCTGTGTGTAATATTATTTTAAGTTCTTCTTCCTCTTGTGTGTTTTTTTTCTGAGTAAAGATGAATCGTTCCTTCAGACTCTTGGCGCTCGCTGCTTTAGAATATCAATATCATCGCCCAATTACGAGCAGGCGGCCGGACCATTGTCTCCCCGACTCTGCTGTTTTTTTTTCCAGGTTTAATTACACGTGTGTCTTTTACCTGCTGATCTGCGTTAACGCTCGTCTCGCCGCCGCCGCCGTCTCTTCTTTGGACATTAATATGCAGATCAAACACGGCGGCGTTTTTTCAGCCAAACGTCGAGGTCACACGTCTAATTAGCATATGACTAATCTACATAAAATGGCCGCACAGACGTGTTCTTGTTCGGAGCGTCGGCTTCGTGCCCGACAGGGTGGAGCGGGTCGTCACTGTTTCTCTATTAGACACGTTATGTTCCTGGAAGGTTGCGTAGTCGGGCTTTAATCTGAGACTTGTGTTTAAATGGTTTTGTTTATTGTACAGAGTAAAGTTTGAGTGTCAGAGCGTTTATGTTTTTATTTTACCGCCGCTTTGAGCCTTGAAGATGGAAAAGGGCTGTGAAAATGTGAGGATGACGGTGGAGGTAAAGTTTAGACGATCTGCACATCCACTTTAAGGTTGGCGTGTCCTTGGGCAAAACACTTTGCAACGACTGCCCGGACGTGATCATGATGCCCCTGGAATCAGGAAAGAAGCAGAAATCTGTCAAACATCTGAGGACGTCCAGGGATCGTCCAGGTATCGTCCAGGTATCGTCCAGGTGTGATCCGATGCCTCAATCGTCCAGGTATTGGCCATGAATCGTCCAGGTATCGTCCAGGGATCGTCCAGGTATCGTCCAGGTATCGTCCAGGTGTGATCCGATGCCCCGGTCGTTTGAGTTTGATCTGATTCTGTGAGTGACCGTTGCTTTTGTCCGTTTGGCAGAGCCATCGTCCACTTGACAGAATTCAATTTCTTTCCCGACTGAACCCGTCTGGACTGAGGGATTACAGAGGCTCTGCCTGAAATGTTCCACAGTATTTCTATCGTCACGGTGACAAGTAGGTAACGCCCCCGGGCCATTGTACAGATCAGATCTGTGGATTGAAGAGGGAGGCACACGGTTTATAACACAAAAAAAAAAACATTTATATTTGAGCAGAAAGCAGCGAATGTTTAAGGCTGTGGAACATTATTACACAAGTACAAAGTAATGACGTCTCCATGGAGACAAGCTGCACCATCCACCAGTAAAGTTGCGTATTGCAGCTTTAAACAGTGTTTTCCACTTCCTGCCCGTCATGTTTCACTTTTGTGAATGAGACGTTGAGTTTGTGAGTCCTGACCCGGTCACATTATGTTTGAGCGACGCCCAAGTCTCAGCGTAAACTCAATCCACACAAATATCAACCATGAAATATTTATACTGTGATTTATACTGTGACCTTTGGAATCATTTCATAATCTCATTTTCTAGGGCTTTACCTTAACGTGCCTGGAGAATACTAAACGGACTCAAACAGACTCAAACAGGCCCAAATGGACTCAAAGGGACCAAGACTGACCCAATCGGACTCACACAGACCGATAACAGACCCACACTGACCCACACAGTCCAGCAGACGCCTCATAACGGCGGGTTTACTGGTTCTGACCTCACGTCCTGGACACTGGTCCTGGACACTGGTGGACACGTTGGACATTGGTCTTATGTCCCTGACACAAACAGCTGAGGGACACTGGGTTAATGAAATGAATCAAATACTCCAGTAAAAGTACTGTGACTTCAAAATATAGAAGTCAAAATACTGCAAAGTTACACTACTACAGTTGAGTAACATTTTAGGGTCAAGTCAGATCTGTGGAGAGGCGATCCCGGTCAGAGGATGAATGTCAACAATAAAACACAAACAGTTTAATATTTACAGAGAGAGTTTAAAGCTGCCATACTTAAAGTTACAGAGGGTAGCTTTAATGCCCCAGTGCAGTGCTTTAACGTCTCCATGGAAACAGACAGGACGCAGTAAAGTTACACACTGCACTTTTAACAAATGAAAAATAATAAGATTAATAATAATTTGCAAACATAAAAAACCAAACAGTTTTTCAAAGGTTAAACTTGTTGTAATTTTGTCGTAATCTCACGACTTCACGTCAAACTTCAAACGGACACAAACCTAAACGAGCGCCGCGGCGTCTCGTCCACACGTGTCTTACATAAACTAGTCCCTGACCACATCAGGCAGATCAATAGGGTCACTCACTGGCCGGTCAGACTCATAAAACGCTCGGGTGACTGTGGCGTGACTGTGGCGTGCCGATGGCGGCGTGTCCCGGGGTGCCGCGCCCCCCCCGCCCCCTCCCCTCTCCTTAATGATGGAGGATTAGAGCGAGCGGGGCCTCGCTGTCGGGAAGCAGCTGTTTCCACGCTCATTATAAACTCACAGGTCTGTAGAGCGCTAACAGCTGGAGGAGCAGGAGGAGGTGACAGGAGCAGGAGGAGGTGACAGGAGCAGGAGGAGGAGCAGGAGAAGAGGAGGAGGAGCAGGAGAAGAGGAGGAGGAGCAGGACAGGAGGAGCAGGCTAACAGCTGGAGGAGGTTCACAGGGAACAGTCCTCTCTCCTACGAACATCTCAGGCAGAGGGAGGTGACAGGGCCTAGACAGGAGGAGGAGGAGGAGGAGGAGGAGCAGGAGGAGGAGCAGGAGGAGGAGGAGGAGTCTATGGGCCTTTGTTTAGGTGGAACATGATGTAATATCATCAGTGGACCACAGAGGGCGCCGCTCGGCTGGAGGCTTCAGAACAACATCAGAACAAATGTTGAAGTTTGGGTTATGTTGTACTTTGTACTTTGTATGTTGTGTGTTGTGTGTTGTACTTCCTTTTCTGAGAACTGCTCAAACCAGACTGGTTGTTTCTTCTTTGACACGCCCACTGTGACACGCCCACTGTGACACGCCCACGTGACACGCCCACTGTGACACGCCCACTGTGACACGCCCACTGTGGCGTCCGCTCTTCCTTCTCCAGTTTTATTTTCTTAATCGTTGATACTCGTGGATTCTGCAGCGTCGCGTCGTCATTTTGGTACAAATGTATAAATAAATGCTCTGCTCTAGTGTGACGTGCATCTGTCCATAGGGGGCGCTGCAGCTACACGCCTCTTTATTGTGACGTTTACAGCGACGTCAGCTCCACTGGACACCACAGTTTTGTTGTTTATTTTATGAAGTGTTTTTAGATGAATATTGTGATTTAAAAAGTGTAAATTAGAACAAAATGATCCACAGAGATGAGAACCATAGAGACTCAAGCAGGTCTGAGTTAAAGATGTTTGTATGAACCTGGTCCTCCACCTGTTTGTCTCCGTGGGAACCCCTGTAATGTTCCAGTATGGCATTAATCATTTATTCTCACTGTGACCTCACCACACCTCTCCACTGATCTGACTCGTAACTTGCCCTGGTGGTGCAGATTTTGGTCACACTTTGACGTCTGTGTGGCCGACAGTTTCAGCGACTTTAAACTAAACCTCCGTGTTTGAGTTCATCTGTTTCTTATCACAAAAACACGAGCCCGTTTTAAATTTAAAAATAAATAAATAAATCGTTGGCGCTGATTGAGATTAACACTGAAGGAAACCCATTTGCTGCTGAGACACAGTTAACGCTGCTAATCCCGGATGATGAAATTCTATTGAACGATGAGACAGATTAAGGATCACGCCGTTTGCTCCTGATGCAACGGCGCCGTGTAAGACCAGTTATCTTTATACTGCTGATCTGATATTCTCTTAACTTTTATGTCTCTACACATCATCCTGTCTGTGTGCGTTAGATCAGCGGATAGATTCACGCCGCGCTTCACGTAACGGGCCACTTTTAATCAAGGGCCGCGGCGTTATCTCGGGCCGCTCGTGTCGTCTCGTGGCTGATGCTAATAACACGATGAGGTGGCGCTAATGAAAGAGATGGAAGGAGTGCGCTGATAAGGCCGTCCGCGGTCCAGACTCAAATATTAGCCTTGTAATAGCTTCATCATCCTTTGCATTTATAATGGGGGAACTAGCTTGTCTGCGCTAGCTTGATAAAACGGCGGCGCGGCGCGGCGTGACGGCTCGTTTGCTAAGCACAACATTGTGTCAGTTTGTACCTGTCCCGCAGACGGTAAAGACAGTGGGGAACTTTCCTTTGATGTCACAGCAGTAACGAGGCTGCACTGCGCCGAGGACACGGTGGTGCAGTGAGTAAGACTCTCACCTCCTAACGAGAGGGTTGTGGGGTGGATACATGGACATTACACCTGCATGTTCTGTGGATATGAAAGTTTATACAATTTTACATCGTCACAGTTGATAAGAAAAGACCAACCCTTAAAGCTCCATCTGTCCGACCCACCTGCATTCTCACATATCACCACTAGAGGCTGTCATCATTACTTCTTTCTGTGTCCCAGACTCAGCCATAACTTCATATTTAAACAATAATTTTATACAACACTTTTCCACCTTTAAGGCTCAAAGAGTCAGTGGATCAGACGATGATGTTTTAATTAAGATCAGTGGACAAACGCTCTACCAACTGAGCCACGGTCGCCCCTCTGACCTTTTCCGGTGCTGTGTCAGTCCTGGTTTAGTCATAATTTTATTCAGTCCTGATTGGCTCGTTAATGACTTTGGCTCGTTAGTTTCAGATCTGGACCCAGTCAGGTCTGTGATTTCGCAGGTTCTTTCACGGTGCCACAGTTTCAGGTTGGTGCAGAGATAATGAGGTTTCTGCTTCAGTCTGAGTCAAAAATCCGGCTCTGTCTCCAACAAAAACGTTTAGAAAGTGGACGACCAGAGTCTCTCTCCGGACTCCTCCTAAATACCTCCAGAAATCGAGTTTTCAGCCATTAAAGTCGACATCACATCCACTCTGTGTCCGCCGCCCCCGGCATCACCCGCCCCTGGCATCACCCACCCCCGGCATCACCCGCCCCCCTCCTCTGTGTGAATGTGTAATGTCCCCCCTAAGGACAGGGGCTGGTGCTGGAGCTGGGGATGGAGTTTGGGATGGAGCTGTGGGGCTGGTGCTGTGGGGCTGGTGCTGTGGGGCTGGTGCTGTGGGGCTGGTGCTGTGGGGCTGGTGCTGTTGTACATGGCTCTTTTTGGCTCCATCTTCTGCTCTGATTGTCTGGAGTTTTCAGGTGGAATAAAAAACACAGATCAACAGAACCAGACGTTTCCAGAGTCTCTCCTGAGAGAAAAGATTTAAAATGTCCAGACCAGAGGACAGCGTCCAGAGCAGAGGACAGCGTCCAGACCAGAGGACAGTGTCCAGAGCAGAGGACAGCGTCCAGACCGGAGGACAGCGTCCAGAGCAGTGGACAGCATCCAGACACGGCACAGTCAGACAGGATTCAAGTATGAGTATAAGTATAAGTATAAGTATAAGTATAAGTATGAGTATAAGTATAAGTATAAGTCTGATTATGAGTATTGAATATTTTGCAGGTCTTTTCCTCGTGGGCGTCACACGTGATGTGGATTTTTACTTTGTTATATTAAAACTACTGTTTAAAGGTGCACTATGGAACTTTTCAGGTTTCTGCCAGACTCCATTTGGTTTATTTTGCTTTACCTAAAAGTTTCACATTAATTTAATCCATATTTCATGTTTTCAGATCCTTATTTTTTGCATCTCATAAAAGAAGCTCCTGTTTTCTCACTGAGGGGTCACTAAAGGTCAGATCTGCTCAGGGTCAACAGGTGGACAAATCAAACAGTGACAAGATCCTCGTCTGTGTGTCCAACTCTGAGGGACGTTCTTTACAGTCTGGTCACACTGGTCACACTGGTCACACTGGTCACACTGGTCACACTGGTCACACTGGTCACACTGGTCACATCCTGGACATGGCCTCTTCTGATAAACACAGACTTCTCTCACATCTCCATAAAAGAAAAGTTCCCTAGTGCAGCATTAAAGTAAAGTTTATTGTAAAGTCTCAGGTTGTTAAAACTCCTTTTTGGACAGAGTTTGCTCTTTGTGCTTGAAATAATGAAGCGTCCGTGTTACGCACAGCGCCCCCTTTTGCCCCGCTGAGGCCGCGGCGCCTTTGGGCCCATTATCTGGACGGCGCAGTGACAGGTCCGTGCCCAGACGCCCGCTCTTTCACAGGGACGCTCCTCTGAGAAGGTGCGACGGCATAACAAGCATCTCATCCGTCAACCCGGGATGGTGCCGGAATAATGGGATAAGACGGGAAGAGCGGGAAGGAGGACAGGTTAACAAACAGGAGACGGGACCATGGAGATTTTAATGTGAAATAAGCAAGTCAATGGGTTAGGAGTTAATGAAAAAGTGTGGGAGAAAAGAGTTTAGCATAATAAAACGGCGCATTACAAAGGCTCTTTAGCAGGTCTAAAGCCGCCGCAGATCCAGGCTCTGTTCCATTGTTCCGCGTGTATGGGACCATGTGGGTCGCCGCATCCTGTACCGCTCTCACACTGACGCCTAATGAAGTTGACACAGCCTTTCAACTCGTCTCCGCCGTTGGGCCGGTGATTTGTCGGGTGGATGTGAGCACAAACTGCGTTTCCAGAGCTCGGGCCTCGGGGGGCGGCGCTCGTTCGTCTCTGTGGGAATCTTCAGAGCGAAGGCCTTTCATTCCACAAACGCAGCCTGTTTCCTTCATCTGCTCCTGGAGGTGCGGCGTGTCTCCTCTGGGGGCAGCGCCGCGGAGCTGTGCACGAGTGGCGGCGCGGTGGAGAGACAGAGCGAGACCAAAGGAAGAGGCTAAGCTAAAGCTCGTTATGCGTTTGCTTACAGCGGGTGTGTAGATATTCCATTAGGCATTTCTAAAGTGTAATTGTACCGTTGGGGGGACAGAGACTAGTGAAGTGTGGTAATCTCACACACACCGTCACAGCCAAACCCCAGCAGCTGCTCGCATTAGACTTTTATTACACGCCGCCGCTCACAGCTGTGCTGGCATGGGCCGGTCAGGAGCTGAGCGAGGGGAACAAAGGCGCGCTGACACGGGGATTCCACCACAACATTTGGCTCTCATCAGAAAACTGGAAATACAGAGTCGAGCGGAGCCGTAATGACCCTAACAGCCCCTCGCTGTGGTCACTGTACCACCCGCTCCCCCGAACCTCCCAACGGGACAAAAACAGAGCGCAGATGGGCCCAGAGTGACCCAGAGTGACCCAGAGTGACCCAGAGTGACCAGAGTGACCCAGAGTGACCCAGAGTGACCCAGAGTGACCAGAGTGACCAGAGTGACCCAGAGTGACCAGTCTGAACTAACTCATAAACTCATAAACTCTGGGACATTCTCTGCATTTCGTCTTTTAAATGTTTGTGATCTTTATATTTGCTCCATTTTTCCTCCAGAGCTACATCTGATCAAACAATGAACTTTGACCCTTTTGGACGTCAAAGTTCAACATTGTGTCATTTTTCTGGACTCAATCATGAGTCTTGACCATTAATTGTATGGACATAGCTGACCTGCTAGCTCCACGTTCAAACAGGTGATCATGGCGCACTTCCTGCTCCATCGACTCTGGCTCACTTTCTTTTTTCTCGTCATTTTGGTCTTAAATGTTCGTATTAACCCTCTACATGATCCTGGGGTTTTTATTTCACTATTGTGTCTGTAAATCAAGATCTGAACATTAAAAACAGACAAATCAGGTCCTTCTTTCCCCGAGGTCGCTCCTGTTAGCGTTAGCAACAGGTTTGATTGACAGCGTCGTAGGAAGGGGCGTTACCTTCAACAGCCTGGCTCCTGATTGGCTCTTTGGTTGCTATGATACTCGTCTTTACACAGATTATGTTTTTGAGTCACTTCATTCATCTGAAAATGTCCTAAAACTAAACTCCAGATCTAGATGACACAAGGCCACTCAAACGCTCTTTTAGACGTAATTTCACTCACTCATTTATAAAGAACTTTGAGCAGATACAAGGACATTTTAACCTCCAAACACAGTGAATATAAACTGTTTGAACGGCTGATGGGAGCTGTACAAAGCTGCTTTATTTTGTATTTGTTTAGCGTAACGTGCTGCTTTTTGGAGCTTCATATTTATAGCGGTCAGTAGGCGTTAGCTGGATCCTAAAATACTGAACGCGTTGGATAATTGACCTGGCCTGCCGCTCTCACTGAGGCTTAATGAGGCGGCTGTATTTAAGCCAAAAATAATTACCTCTTACCTACAAACTGCTTCTCATGATAAAAGCTGCAGCAACTGTCCAGAACGGCACCGGATCAAACCCAACCCGAGGCTGTTCCTGTTTCCTCCCACGTAAAAGAAAAAATAATTAACCACACGGACGCAGAGCCGACGCGTCCAACACAACGTGGACAAGAGGCCAAAGCAGGTCAGAAGATCAGAGTATCCAGAACGTCCAGACCAGCTCAGCCTGTGGTCAGTCAGTGATCAATAATAAATATTCACACGTTTAAAAATGTGTGTCTGATCTGTACATCTGATTATGAACAAATCCATTTATGTATTTTATAGAGAAACATGATGAGGCGCCGAGGTCTGAACAGGACGTCAATGGATCAGTTTGTTTTAATAAGACGTTTACGATCGATACAGACGTTTAGAATAAATAAAATATAAATAATGATCTGTGTTTATAATGGATCAATACTAAAGACCACAAAAATAAAACATCAACCTGAAGTAAAAAGAACGTCCTCAGAGGAGTAAAAAGAACGTCCTCAGAGGAGTAAAAAAAACATCCTCAGAGGAGTAAAAAGAACGTCCTCAGAGGAGTAAAAAGAACGTCCTCAGAGGAGTAAAGGAACGTCCTCAGAGGAGTAAAAAGAACGTCCTCAGAGGAGAAATGGAACATCCTCAGAGGAGTAAAGGAACGTCCTCAGAGGAGTAAAAAGAACGTCCTCAGAGGAGTAAAAAGAACGTCCTCAGAGGAGTAAAAAGAACGTCCTCAGAGGAGTAAAAAGAACGTCCTCAGAGGAGTAAAGGAACGTCCTCAGAGGAGTAAAGGAACGTCCTCAGAGGAGTAAAAGAACGTCCTCAGAGGAGTAAAAAGAACGTCCTCAGAGGAGTAAAAAAAACATCCTCAGAGGAGTAAAAAGAACGTCCTCAGAGGAGTAAAAAGAACGTCCTCAGAGGAGTAAAGGAACGTCCTCAGAGGAGTAAAGGAACGTCCTCAGAGGAGTAAAAAGAACGTCCTCAGAGGAGTAAAAAGAACGTCCTCAGAGGAGTAAAAAGAACGTCCTCAGAGGAGTAAAGGAACGTCCTCAGAGGAGTAAAAAGAACGTCCTCAGAGGAGTAAAAAGAACGTCCTCAGAGGAGTAAAGGAACGTCCTCAGAGGAGTAAAAAGAACGTCCTCAGAGGAGTAAAAAGAACGTCCTCAGAGGAGTAAAAAGAACGTCCTCAGAGGAGTAAAAAGAACGTCCTCAGAGGAGTAAAAAGAACGTCCTCAGAACGTCCCTTGCTGAGCCTGAGGACACAGATCTGAGGGACTGTGGTGGACGCAGTAACAGGGATGTGCCCGTCTCCTTATTGAGCAGAAACTCCTCTGAGGGGAGTGACATCACACAGGGGAGGGGCCTGCCTGTATGTTTATGGTGGAATCTTCAGCTGTTTCCATGACGACGGTTTTAAGATCGTCTGAAAACTCCAAAACACAAACTGTATTTAAAGAGCTCGTGTTCAGGAGCCTGTGGTCAGTCCGAGCTCATGGTCCTGTTTAAGAAAGAGCCACTGAAAAACTGTTGGCTAATGCTAATGCTAATGCTAATGCTAACTAGCTTGTGGCTTGTTTAACAGCACAGATCAGCTCACCTGTCGGAGTTCAGATAAATCAGCTCTTTCTGGTCAGATTGTGTTAAAATAAAACTCAGATTAAAGTCTAACAGAGCTTCAGACAGAGCAGTGCCTCCAGTTAGCATCACATCCCCAGGGAACAGCGATGACATCAGCTGCAAAGGATCATGGGTGTGGACGCTCGGCTGAGAGACGCTGTGGTTTTATGACTCTCCCGGTGAGTAATTGTCTATACCGCCCCCTACTGACCAGCGCCGGACACTATTTTTCAAGGTGCATTGTGGGAAATTTTCAGTGCACTATTTTTTCACTCCCTTCACATTCAGACACTGTGAAAAACGGCGTGTCCTCCAAACAGCGCCCCCTGTAGTGCACAGTGTGGACACAGTGACACAGATTTGCAGCGGTTTTATTTTCTTCTTTTTTTTCTCGCCTACAGTCGGATATTTGCAGATTTATGCAGCGGCGTGACTCACCTTGACCGCCGGAGCGTGATGATGGCGAAGAGGACGGAGGGACGAGGAGGCACAGCTGGGACGGGACACGAGGCACAGCTGGGGATAATTAAAGTGCCTCTGAGTGTGCGGAGGGCCAGAATACTGCAGGACATCCCAGACTCACCGGGGACGCGAGCTCTGATACCCACAATGCTCCACTTTCTATAAATGGACACGAATTTGCCTGGAAAATAAAAGTGTAAAAGATCTGGCCCAGGTTGTGTCTGCGTTTGCTTTTAGGGGCCAAAAGGAGCCAGTAAAATGTTTTCAAACCGACAGAGAGACCGGCACCTGGTTTTCATTTCAGAGCGGAACCTGTAACAAATGTTTATTACAAAACACAAATGTGAGAACAGCAGCGAGTTTAGAGACGACAGCACCTCGGGTTTCACTGCGTTTCAGCTTCAGTGTGTTTCATTCCAGCGTCATTATGAAACTATGAAACTATGAAGAACCAGCAGCACCGGGGCCTTTTGTTTTGGAAAGTTGAATAGTTTTATATCAGAGTCAGAGTAACGTTGTGTAAACTCAGAGACAGAGACCGGTCCAAATATTTAAAGACATTTTATTTACAAAAGCTGTAACACTGACGTAATGCAGCCGTTTCAACCTGGGGGGTCGAGACCAAAGACGAGTCCGTGGGGTCCAAACCAAACTGTGTGAAGTTTAATGAAGGAACAGCCCGGGACGGAGGGGGGACACGCTGAGGGACGAAAGCCGTGTCCCATTCGCCAAAGTGCCCTTAAATACGACGTTCGAACGGTGCATTTAAGGGGTTATGTAAATTCCGGCGTGACAAGACCTGTCCCATGTGTCTCATGCACCACGCCGATGCAAAAAAGAAAAGAAAATGGAGCACACTACACAAAACACGTTCAAATGTAAGTACAGTTTACATCAACAACAACAGAGCGACATGAAACTGTTAAAATGTGAGTAAAGATCTGAGGCGACTCTGTGACGTTTGAGTTTAATCTGTTTAAACAAACACTTGTGTTTTAGTGCAGCTGTCGTAATGTTTAATATTTGTCCTTATTTAAGAATATTCTTTTGTCTTTAGGGAGCGACGAGCAGATGAGTTTATCCACCTGAGGGAGGAGAATGAGCACTGACTCACCGGGGACAAATTCGGTTGAAGTTGTCTCTGTGTCCCACTTCAGCAGGAGGAGTACCTTCATCGGGCGGGTACTTCAAACAGCATTTTGAACTGTACATTGAAGGGTTCGAACGGTGCATTTGGGACACGGCCCATGTCTCTGGGTGACCTGGGGACACCTCAGGTCCCGGCGGCAGGAGCTGGAGGAAGTGTCTGGGGTGAGGGAGGTCTGAGTCCCTCTTGAACCGATGCCTCTGTGACTCAGACTCAGATAAAACAGAGGGAAACAGAGGTGATGGCCTCATTTATCCTTTCATTTTTATTTCTTTATGATCATTACTGTTTTATAACGTCTTGCTCCTCGGTCAGTGAGATTCCAATGGTTAGAATTCCGACAGCGGTGTTCCGCGCCATCGCCATGACATCACCATAGCAACGTGTAAACAAACGCCCAGCTGCTCTGAGCAGAAAACAGAGATGAGCTTCATTTAAAACACTGAAATAACACAAATATCTGAGACATTTTCAGACAGAACAGGCTTTTCACAGGTGACACGGTTCAGTTTGTCGCCGTGGAAACAGCGATAAACAACGAGGAGCCGCTCTGCAGGTTTAACACACGCCTCCTCGTGTTTACTGCTCACTCAACATGTTTCACAAAATGAGGGGAAATGTTGGAAACCACTGAGATAATCTACACCAGTGGCCAGTGAATAATCTTTTAATCGTGATATAATCCCAAACATATTTCCTTAACAGAGACTAGACCCAAAACCCAACAGAATCCAACAGAATCCAACAGAATCCAACAGAATCCAGCAGAATCCAGCAGAATCCAACAGAATCCAACAGAATCCAACAGAATCCAACACTATTTTGGGCATCGGTTGTTGAAATGTGTCTGAACACTTTGACTCACTGACTCTGAACTCCAGGTAAATCCACAGAGTTTGGATCGTTCGGGGCCCGTCTCTTCTTCTTCTTTAACCAGGAACTTGAGAACAATAAACGTCTAAGCTCTTCTTCCTAAACACTTTGAATTTCCTGTGTATTTTCCACAGTGGACGATGTTCTATGGATCCACAGTGACCACCCACCTCCTGTTTCCAGAAGTACATTTTTTCTTCCATTTTTCCCTTTGAGTTTCCAGAAAAGAATGAATATTAGAAGTTTAAAACGTCAGGGCTGATCATGTCTTTGTAACTAATGATGACCTGTACTTTTATTTAAAATCTTTCTTTTCTAAAGCATTTCGCAGAATCTTGTGTTTAAACTGTGTTTTTTGGACTAAAACTGTGTCATGGATATTAGTTCCTGTAGCTGGTCGGCCTCCATTATGTCTTAATATTAGAATTTTTGGGAAATGTTTATGGGAAAAAGAAGGAAAACCTACCTCCTGAACTGAGCGGCTGGTCACTGTTCAGCTCCATTTGCTCCAGCTCCAAAACAAAACAATGACATGATGTTTTTTTTAAATGAAACAGAAAAGCGGCTCCTCTGTTTCCCACATCACAGCGGCTCGTGTCTCGCTGCGTCTGAGTGGATCTGGATAGAGACTCAAACGCGCAGCTTGATCGTGTTATTTGTCTAAATGAACAATCACGGCCTCTCATCTGCACACAGCGGCGGCGGCGCAGCCTTTCCTCCCAGATAATTAGCCCGAACGCTAACAACACGCAGCTAACAACACGCAGGTTAACTGGAGCAGACCTCGCCCGCTTCATCTGCTGTGTAAATTTGGCTGTGGATGAACTGCAGCCGTGTCGCCGCCGCCGCCGCTCGCCCAGATCCGACCCATCGGCCGGGGGCTCCCCTTATTTGACAAATTTTCTTTTTTTCTCGCTTTCCGCAGCACGACTCCGAGACATAATTTACAATAGCTCTGCTCGCTGTGAGGACTGTTCTAGTTTCGTATCATTGGAAGTGAAAAGGTTTATTTTGGAAGTCAAGTTCGAAATTGAAACCTCTCTCCAAATATCTTTTTAAAGAAATATCCAGGGGGCGCCAACACAAACAGCTTTGGCCACAGCGCGCCAACCCAAACAGCTTTGCGTTGAATGAATTGACCTGTCCACAGTTTTACAAACGCAATGATAAAACGCCACTTTCCGAGCGCCGTCTGCGTTTAGCCAACGAGAACAAGAGCGAAAGAGCGAAAAAGAACGAAAGAGAGAGAAAGAGAACGAAAGAGAACGAAAGAGAGAGAAAGAGAGAGAAAGAGAACGAAAGAGAGAGAAAGAGAGAGAAAGAGAGAGTGCAAAGGGAGCGGGTGAATGACCAAAAGTGCAAAACTGCAGAGTTATTAATCAGGGAGAGTGTAATGGAGGAGTGTGAGCGAAAGAGCCAATAAAAGAAGAAAATAAATGTTCTTTTGTATGAGAATCTACAGTTGTGTTTTTCAGATGTGTTTGAAGCTCCACGTTATGACTCTTCAGGATTTGAATCTATTTAAGAGCCTCCGTGTTTCAGGAATAAGACACAGAACAGTCGACCTGTTTGAGGTTTTAGCCGCGGGTCAACGCTGGACAAAAACACAGATCTGGACTTAAATATTACATCATTCACTTTCAATCATTTTCTTTAGATTTTACCCCCAAAAGTTTTACATAATGGATAAAAAACCTGGTTTTTCCTGATTCACTGGACTCGTTTTGAGCTTTTTTTGCATTTAAACAGTAAACTCCAGACCTGGGTCGACAGGGGCCAAGGGTCATTGGAGTGTCATTTTAAAATGTTTGCAGCCTCATTTCGTGCAGGTTAAATTATGACACTTTAAGGAGGAACTTTGTCTTTGCTTCTGTCAGACTCATATGTTCCTCAGTTTAAATCTGCTGCTGCTGAATACTAAACTAAACTAATGAAAACGTATCAAAAAGTATGTTTAAAGGACAAATAAAGCCTCAATAACGCACCTCTGTACGTTAAAATAAACCCTTCAAAGGCAGAAATGACTTTATCACCCCGTACACGAGGAGAGCTGCAGCTAAAATGAGGCTCACAACAGTATCTGCTTCAGTATCGATTCACTTTGTTGTTGTGAGTGTTTCTGTGAGTGTTTCACTGTCTGCAGCTGCGTCGACAGAGATTTCAGGGTCTGGGGCCGAACGCGTCACACGGGCCCCCCTTTAATATAAATGAATAGGATGAAGGTTCATTTGTGGGCCCCTTAAACCCTGGGGCCCAGCACAACGGACCCTTTGTCCCCCTCTGTTTACGCCCGTGGCCGTACATGGAGTGAAGTCGTTTGTTTGATGATTTCACTCGACGCCATGTTGTTGGAGCATTCTGGGAAATATGACAAAATATACAGGATAACATGTTTTTCTTTGTGAATGAAACAAAACCCGATGAGCGTCGCACGAGCCGCAGACGTCTGATGTTCCCACGTTAAACTAAACTCTCTCTTTGTCACTTCCTCCATTAGTCGTCTGCAGGGACGCTCGGCCGGTCAGGGGTTATTTTTCACTCTCTGTTAGTTTGAATAACTCCGAGTCGTTTGATTACAACGGCCCGCCGCGGTAATGATGCTGTTAACGTCTCCTCCATCATTTGTGAAGCGGCGCGGTGCAGCACGCCGTCGATACGAGCTCGCCGGCGATACGAGCTGGCCGTTATTAAGTTACAGTTTACTGCTGTGTAAAATGTGACTGCAGACCTCTTTATTTGCGAGTTCGGCCGGGCCTGAGTTATAGACAGCTGCGGAGCACGGAGGGTCCACACCTTCAGTCATCAGCGGCGGGATCGTAAATAAGGTTTGGCCTGACTCCCATCGCAAACCTTATCTGGAATTGGCCTCTGCGTAGAGCTTTGTCACCGCCGTAAAAACACGTGTAAACAAGACCAGGGGCGGCCATTACCTGCGTCCAGCTCTTTTTGTGGTCAGGGAACAGCGGCGAGAACAGAGCCGTGCGTCTTCATTATAAAAATCATTATGACCAAACGGAGCAGCTACAGCGGCTTTAGGTGAATAATTAGGAGCGTTTTTAATGAGTTATCTCCAGTTACATAAACACAGGAGTTAAAGGTCGTGACGTCTTGACTCTTCATCATAAACCTCCGTTTCACGTCTTCTGAACTTGTCCTAAGGCTCAGGGCGAAAGTTTCCCTCCAAGAGCCAAGAGCTGCCGTAGTTTTTAGCTCCAGACGAGATGTGTTTGTGCAGCAGATGCAGAGCTAGCGCCCCCTGTTGCCTTTTTCCCTACATTATTGTAAGTTATAACATGTTACTAAGACAAACTTCTGTATTTTCTGGAGAAGTGTCACTTTTTTCATAGCTTGTCCGGCGGTGCAACTTATTCATTATTATCCATTTTTGACTGATGTGACTTATACTCTGGAAAATACAATAAGTCATTTTAAAAGCATCAAAACACATATGTCAAACTCAGGCCCGGGGGCCAAATCTGGCCCGCGGTACAATTATATTTGGCCTATGAGATCATATCAAATGTGCATGCGCCACAGTGCAGTCAGTTTTAAATAAATATTGAGTTTGGCGGTGGATTTGAGTCTGATGCCCCTGCGTTTAAGACTCTAAAAATACTTTTACTTTCTCCAGCTCACAGTGAAATACTTAAAAGTTTCTCACAAACGTGTGACTGTGATGAGACTTTATCGTTTCCCTGTTGTCTCTGTTACATAAAACACCAAACAGGAGCAGACCTTTCACTTGTTGAAGTTCCTCAAAGTCCCAGGTCTAAGTCCACAGTCTATTCCTCGTCTTTTCTTCTCCTCGTGGATAAGCCTAATTGCATCCAGTTAGTTTTAGTTAAGCGGCTTTTCAACGTAAGTCGCTTCATTCTGAGCACATCTCCAGCGCCGAGTTCTCATCAAATGACATTTTAACAAAGCCCGATCTGGGTTCTGAATGCGGCTGATTAACATGACAAGAAAAGGCCGATGGAAGACGCCGCAGCGAGCGCCACGTGCACGGCTCTGTGCACTCGGGCGAGTCTCTCCAAACAAACCCGAGAGGCGTCGTGAGGCGTCGTGAGGCCGATTATGGAGAGAAACAGATAGAGCCGCGAGACAAACAAACCTCTGTATGTTCACGTGGCCTCGTGTTTGCTTCAGTCCGACCTGCAGATGGAAGCGACGCTCGTTTCATATCAGGTAACCATAGCGATTAGCAAACACACTCCAACGCTAAAACGGAGCTCATTAGTCTCAGCCAACGCACACGGCGAGCGACGAGAGCAAATATTTTAATTTCATATCAGTGTTCGTGTCATTAAAAGTTAAGAGGATAAAGATTAAAGTTGAATATTTGGAGATTACCTTTTTGGAGAAATATTAATATGTCGTACAAACAGAACTGTCACGTCGCCTGAGTGTGACTGTGTAGAGACGGTTTGACTTTTTGTGTTGTTTTGTGTTGTTTTGTGTTGTTCTTTTGACCAGTTTTTTCTAATTTTACTCATGCAATATTAAAATTTTAGGTTCCACAGCAAGATCCACAAATGATGTTAAACTGTTGCACTTTTGAATCTGTTTTGTTTGTAAAATGTGCCAAATAAACACAGAGGATTTAATAAAGTGGATTTTAACTAAGATTTAATGTCACGATCCGCACTTTCCGCTCCATGTTTTACCTCCTGTCCTGCTCATTCCCTCCCTCACCTGCCGGAGCTGGACTGAGTCCGATTGGTCCGATTAGCCAGATTTACGACATTTAACTTATGTAAAAAATGTGACTGTTTATATAAATGTGTCCATTTATCTAACCTGCTGCCACCGCGTTCCACACAGGAAGTGGTCATGGTGCACTTCCTGCTCCATCGACTCTGGCTCCAATTCACTTTCTATATATAAACTGTCTCCTCCCTCTGTCTCTGCTGCTTCAGACTCATTCTGGTCTTAAATGTTCGTATTAACCCTCTACATGATCCTGGGGTTTTTATTTCACTATTGTGTCTGTAAATCAAGATCTGAACATTAATAACAGACAAATCAGGTCCTTCTTTCCCCGAGGTCGCTCCTGTTAGCGTTAGCAACAGGTTTGATTGACAGCGCTGCAGGAAGGGGCGTTACCTTCAGCAGCCTGGCTCCTGATTGGCTCTTTGGTTGCTGTGATACTCGTGGTCTCTACACCTGCTCTAACCTCGATGAGCTTCATTTGAGCTGAAGCTGTGGAGACGTCAGACTCACTCAGTCACTTCTCACTTCACGTCTGCCTGTGATTTATTTTTTCTTTTTCCACATTTGTCTGTTCATAAAGACACATCTTATTCACTGAAGCAAACTGTGAGTGAAACATGTGCACAGAGACTGAGTCAGCTCCTAAAAAGCTCAGGCATCAGTATCAGATCGATATCGATATTTGAATCGTTACATGAGCCGTGTCTCCTGCTGCACACGAGGCTTCAGTTCAGCTTCTTCTATGAAATGTTTTCAAATCCACCTCCCACAACTGAGAAAAAACAGATAAAAATAGTCAGACCCTGAGAGCCAAAAATAATGTTTTTTGTTTCTTCTTCTTTTGTTGTTTCTTCTTTTGTTTCTTCTTCTAGGTTTTCTCTCTCGGTTTAATCACATGTACTTTCCTCGTCTCTCACAGTTTTATAAGTTTGAGCAGAGCCAGTTTTCTGAGCGCAGAGTTTACGTCAGAATCCACAAAACATCTCGAGGATAAGAGCCGAACATCACGCTCAGATGCTTTTATTACATTTAGTCGCCTTCATTGAGTTTACAAGACTCAAGGGCAAAATGTACTTCAGTAAAAGTACTCATACTCTCACGGATACTCTGAGTACTCACAGCTACAGCCACGAGATGACTTCACCCAATAAAAGCATCCGTCCGTGACATACCGCCCCCTCCTGGACATGTTTCTTACATTAAGACGACGCACCAGGTCTGCGGGAGATCAGGCGCACAGCCACAAGAGCAAAAGACGCTAACATGAGCTAACATGGACCTGACTCTAAAGGAGCTAACATGGACCTGACTGCAAAGGAGCTAACATAGACCTGACTCTAAAGGAGCTAACATGAGCTAACATAGACCTGACTCTAAAGGAGCTAACATGAGCTAACATGGACCCGACTCTAAAGGAGCTAACATGGACCTGACTGCAAAGACGCTAACATGAGCTAACATGGACCTGACTCTGGGGCAGACTGATGGACCTGAGGCTGCCAGTCTGCTCCATCGGCTCCATCGGCTCCACCTCCAGCTCTCACTCGTCACTTTCACATGAGGCAGTGTGGGTGAAGTGTCTTGCCTAAGGACAGAACATCAGTTTTTCCCACCAGCGCCCCCCTGTGGCTCCTGGTTTTTCCCAGCGCTGTCCCCTCGAGTCCTGACCAGGCTCTGCCCTGTTCAGATCTAATGAAGATGCACAAGTTTAATGAAAAACTGTGGAACATTCACAGCAACAACACAATAACGACTCTTACATGTTTAATATAAATGTAAAAGGCCGTGTTTTGGGTCGTTGCACATTTATTTATGTGGAACAACAGTTTGTGTAGATTAAATACGTCTTATTCTTTATATATTTTTATTTTCTTCCTGCAGGTGATCCTGTAGTTCCTGCACACGGGGCGCTGGCTCTACCTCACATCCATCAGGCGTGGGGCGGTGGGGGGCTGGCGTGGGGCTGGCGTGGGGCGGGTGTTGGCGTGGGGTGGGGGGTTGGCATGCAGCTTGTTAGAGGAACACGTATGACCATGTAGCCTCCTTAATGAGCGCAGAGCTAGCTGGAGGAGCCGCGTGTGGACGACAGTGAACATAAATCTCCTGTCCCGCGCCTAGCCCCGGGGATAGCAGCAACGCCAAAATTGTGTTAGTGAACCGCGTGCACGCTAGCAGACTGCCCACACACACACACACACACACACACACACACACACACACACACACACACACACACACACACACATACACACACACATGCAGATGACTACAGCACTGCGTCCTCCAGGGAACCCCATCGAGCTGCGCTGAAAGAAGCAGGCTGTTTGAATTATTATCCAACAATAGACTTGCACTCTATAAATGAATCCATTGCGAGCATATCTATCATTGCCCTTAGCTTCCTCTGCTTTTATTAGAATTTTGGAACGCTCCCCGGCCCCGGTCGCGCTCGGCCTGCACACAGCGCCGCAGGCTCCGCTGTTTCGTGTGTTGTTGCATTTCCTGTTTGTTGATGCATTGATCAGATCGGGTCGTGCTTCCTGAGTGCTTCCTGAGAGTCTTATCAGTCAAACGTGAGTGAAACGGACGAGGCAAAAGGCAAACGCTGCATCGTCAAAGCACAAAGTCACATCATTAGATCGATTACAGGTGATGTTTGCGTTAGCAGGTGCACTTGTGTTTGCTAACTCTGCAAGCTAACATTATACTACACTCATGCAATGACAATGATAATGTGGACGATATGGAGACGACAAACCTACAGAACTAATAACAACATACAGCAAAAAAGTGTTTATTCATCCATCAACTGTTCAAGTTCTCCCACTTAAAAAGACGAGAGGCCTGTAATTTCACTTCAACTATGAGACACAGAATGGAGGGAAAGAATCCAGGAAATCACATTGGAGGATTTTTAATGAATTAATTGGTAAATTCCTCGGTAAAATAAGTATTTGGTCAACTATAAACAAGAGGCTCCTCTGTCCTCCACTCGTTCTCTGTATTAATGGCCCCTGTTTGAACTCGTCCTCAGTATAAAAGACACATGTCCACAACCTCAAACAGTCAGACTCAAACTCCACTATGGACAAGACCAAAGAGCAAAGGAACCACAAACAAAACTGTAGACACCAGGCCCCGAACACTCAATCTGCAACAGGTAAGAGCTGGAGTCAACAAATCAACTGTGGAGCAAGTATTACAAAATGGAACAAGACCAAGACCTGGGGCTCCACCAAGATCTGACCCCGTGGGGTCAAAATGACACAAGAACAAAGAGCAAAAACCCCAGAACCACACGACCGAGTGAATGACCTGCAGAGAACTGGGACCAAAGTAACAAAGGGACCATCAGTAACACACTACACCACCAGGGACTCAAATCCTGCAGTGCCAGACGTGTCCCCTGATTAAGACGGGACTTGTCCAGGCCCGTCTGAAGTTTGACAGAAGCATTTGGAGGATCCAGAAGAGGATTGGGACAATGTCACAGGGTCAGATCAAACCAAAATACAACTTTTTGGTAAAAACCTGTCATGTTTGGAGGAGAAAGAATGCAGAGTCTCATCCAAAGAACATCAGACCTACTGTGAATCATGGGGGTGGAAACATCATGCTTTGGGGTTGTTTTTCTGCAAAGGGACCAGGACGACTGATCCGTGTAAAGGACAGAATGAACAGGGCCAAGTATCATGAGATTTTGAGTGAAAACCTCCTTCCATCAGTGAGGACATCGCACCTCAGATTAACACAGTTTTGTGCGTCATTGACTCTGCAGAAATCCGCCGTGTTTTTAACCCCTTTGATGTTTTTTCTTTATTTATCTTTTTATTTGGACCGTGCATGTCCCTGATTGGCTAATCCACCTGTCAATCACAGCCTGTTGATCAGACTCACATCTTCAGAAAGTACAGAAGAAGTGTGTTTTCTGGATCCCTGGCGACTCTGGACCTGGATCATGGTTTTTACCCGACTCCAGTTCATTCAGTAGCTTCATGAGGTAAAATGCTGCGTCAGTGTCTGTTAATTACAAATGTGCCGCAGGAGTTTGGATCAGACCGAGTTTGGATCAGACGCTTTGTTTGGTTTAAACTTTTAAACTTGGAAATCTACTTTTGATGAATGTCTTATTTGTAGTGTGTTTGTGTAAATCTGTGTATAAGAATTATGTGTTAGTGTTATGGTTTTGTGTTGTGTTTGTGTTTTTGTCTCAGTCTTGGCTCATGATCTGATTTTAAATGGTTCCATCAGCCTCATTTATGATATTAAATTATGTCTATTTGGGAAAAGTCCATATATGTAAACAGATTTGACAGTGTGATTTCTCCTGGTCGTTGTTGTGATTTTCCTGGTCGTTGTTGTGATTTGACAGTGTGATTTTCCTGGTCGTTGTTGTGATTTTTCCTGGTCGTTGTTGTGATTTGACAGTCTGATTTCTCCCTGGTCGCTGCTGTTTCAAGTTTAATGAAATCATTACACAAAGTTGTGAGGCCGCGGTGTTTGTCAGACGCTCAGTTTTAATCTTACAATCCCACTTTAATTAGCAAATGAGACGATCAGACTCCAGTAACTCAGAGTAAATACAATTATAAAATCAGCTCGTCATCGTTCGTCTTTGTGTTTCAAAATGTATTAAGAGCTAGTGTTCATTTAGCACGAGGCGCTAATGAAGAGAAACAAGGATCATCTCACTGCAAACTCAAACTACACTGATTACATCACCCCGTCAGACACACACACACACACACGTACACACACACACACCCCCACACACACCCCTACTCTCACACAGACACCCCCACGCACATGCACACACACACACCCCCCCACACACACACACAGGTGTGGAACAGTCCAAACTCTTTTTAATGTGTCTTTTATTCCAGTGGATTTTCCGTCTGTGACGCCCACGCCACAAATCTGATCGTTATCTGATTTCAGGAGTTATCGGATTACTGAGATTCTATTTAAACACATCTGATGTGAGTAATCGGATTTCTGTTTTTGTTCAATCCTCGGCAGGTTTCAACGAGACGATTTATGCAAATGACACAAACTAATGTGACCAAGACGAAACTGAGAGTTTTGTTTTTCAGTCACAGCTGCAACGATAATAATACATCATGACACATTTTACAGCATCTAACACACAAAACACACAAAACACACACAAAACACACAAAACACACACAAACACACAAAACACACACAAAACACACACAAAACACACACAAACACACAAAACACACACAAAACACACAAAACACAAACAAACACACACAAAACACACACAAAACACACACAAAACACAAACAAACACACACATCTCCGTGTTTTGTCTCGGGCCTTTAGCTTAGCAAACACATCAGGGACTCTGACCACACCAGTCAGGACCTGAGCACCTGACCACACCGCTCAGGTCTGTAGTCCTGTCCACACTGGTCAGATGCTCGGGTCTGTAGTCCTGTCCACACTGGTCAGATGCTCGGGTCTGTAGTCCTGTCCACACTGGTCAGATGCTCAGGTCTGTAGTCCTGTCCACACTGGTCAGATGCTCAGGTCTGTAGTCCTGTCCACACTGGTCAGACGCTCAGGTCCTGACCTCAGCACAAACTCTTCAGTCGTTCTGTGACTGTTGCACATGAAGAAATGACCACAGCAAAAGGAACAACACTGGAGTCGTCATAGTAACTGGGATAGAAGTAGTAAACATATAGTACTGTATACTTATGTACTGTATACTTATATACTGTATACTTATATTAACCAGGACAGTGCAGTAGTAGTAACAGTAGCAGTAGCAGCAGTAGTAGTAGTTGTAGTAGTACAAATATACTTGTATATCTGAAAGTGGCATCAGTGGCTCAGTTGGTAGAGCATTTGTCCACTGACCCACAGGTTGAGGGTGTGATTCCTGCTCCACAGATGAATGCTGCTGTTGTGTCCTTGGGCAAGACACTTAACCCCAGTGTCTGTGTGAGTGTGTGTGAGTGTGTGAGTGTGAGAGTGTGGGGGTGTGTGGGTGAGTGTGTGAGGGTGTGTGTGTGTGTGTGTGTGTGGGTGTGTGGTTCTTGATGTAAAGCCCTTTGAGCTTTGAAGGTGGAAAGGTGTTTAATAAAATGTGACCGTGACCATGTGACCGTGACCATGTGACCGTGACCATGTGACCGTGACCATGTGACCGTGACCATGTGACGTTGAGGTTGGCTCATGAGCGGCGGCTGAGTCAGAGTCATTTTCTGATTGGACAGTGGTTTGTTGTAAAGTAAAAGTAGGACAGGACTTGTTTCGTTTCAGGTCAGATTCATTTTTCCTCGACACAGGAGGTCGACGGAACTTTATTATTATTTCCTCTGTTTAAAGATGCACTGTGTAACTTCTCTGGTGTGGGTCTGTCACCTGGGCTTGCCTCTCCACAGAGCTCATCTGTAACTTGACACTGCTGAACATTAATGTAATAACATGTCCATCCTCCAAAAGAAGAGTAAATGTGGTTATAGTGGGAGGAGTCAAAGCTCCACAGACACAGGAGGGACTGAAGACACTGACAACACCAAATGGGATTATTATTATTATTATTATTATTATTATTATTATTATTATTATTATTATTATTATTGTTATTATCATTATTATTATTATTATTATTATTATTATTATTATTATTATTATTATTATTGTTATTATCATTATTATTATTATTATTATTTTTAGTCCTGGTTTAGTCCTGGTTTAGTCCTGGTTTAGTCCTGGTTAAGTTTAGTTTTCCTGACGCTCTGGTTCCTGTAGGAGGAGGGTCTGAGGACAGGGGGCGCTCTGGTTCCTGCTTCTGTTTCCTGTTGGTTAAATCTTGTTCTTCGGGCGATGGCTGCTGAGATTTTGGGCTTTACAAAATTAAATTGAATTGAACAGAATGTTTTCTCTTTGTCTCCTCACCAGCCACGTTACAGGACAGGTCTGTGGAGAGGCGAGTGCTCACAGGACACACACAGCGGCCCTGGTCACACTCCACAGTCGTGTGGACACTTGACTCCTGCTGCTCGTCCTGTGTAATTCCACAGAGTTTTTGAACCCGGATTTGAATAATCGTGGTCAGGGGCCGAGGATTAACAACAAGAAACAACAAGAAACAATAAGAAACAAGTGTTTTTTTATTTGTCCTTTTGTGTCGTATAAAACAGCTCCATGAGCCGAGCGTTTACAGCGGGATTTATTTAGAGCGGGATTAACTCCAGACAAAACGCTCTTCAGACACTGTCACCACAAACTGGATTTAAGTCTGAGAGTCACACTCCAGTTATATGTATTTATATGTATTTATATGTATTTATACTGTATTTATATGTATTTATATGTATTTATATGTATTTATATGTATTTATATGTATTTATATGTATGTATACTGTATATATACTATATTTATATGTTTATCTGGCTCCTTTGTGCTGCTCTCACTCTGAGCCTGTGCTTATATATTCACGTGTTCCAGGCTCTGTTTCTTCTAACGTTCTAACGTTCTAATGTTCTGATGTTCTGATGGACAATACAACACAAACTGAGCTTCACTTTCCTCTTCTCCAACATAAACAGTTTCTTCTTCAGAAACTGGAGAAAACCTCACAGTTTCTGTGTCCAGAGGAAAGATCTCTGTCTCAGCTGTGGCTCAACGATCTGTGAGATTTACTCTGAAATAAAATTCAGTCTTAAATGAATCTTTTATTTAAATATATGTTCACAACTTTGGTTTGGCCAGGATCCCGCTGCTCTTCATAATTGGACACCAGTTTTGCTCTTTCTGTTGATTCTGCTCAGTAAATTGTTCTGAAGGTTCATGCAGACGTTTCTCAGCGTGTTTCTTTTATATCCTCATAGATTCTCATAGATGTGACGTGTTTAAATCGTCTGTTTCCAGAGTTTCTGCTCAAACTTATCACTTTGTTCGTTCCCAAAAATTCGCTCCAGGTTTTTATTGTTTTTCTTTGGGGTTTTTTTCTGTTTTGTTTTGAAAAGAAACAAACCAGGTCACGATAAAGACGCCTGTCAACGCCGTCTGCCGCCGTAAATCCAGAGACGCAGATATGAGGAGGATGTTTGGTTCTGTACTTTATGTTCGCAGGGGGACACATATACAAGGCGCACACGGGGGGACACACACACGGGGGACACATACACGGGGCGCACACGGGGGGACACATATACAAGGCACACACGGGGGGACACATACACGGGCGCACACGGGGGGACACATATACAAGGCACACACGGGGGACACATATACAAGGCACACACGGGGGACACATATACAAGGCACACACGGGGGGACACATATAGGGGGTGCACACAGGGGGACACATATACAAGGCACACAAGGGGGGACACATATAGGGGGGACACACGTGGGGACACATATATGGGGCGCACACGGGGGACACATATACATGGCATACACTGGGGGACACATACACAGGGCGCACACGGGGGGACACATATACAAGGCGCACACGGGGGGACACATATAGGGGGCGCACACGGGGGGACATTTTAAATACAGTATCTGTGGGTTTGTGTGTGATGAAAAATGATCCATAGTATTTAATGATTCAATCTTCTGAATAGTGATAAGTCCTCAAAATGGCGCCTATAAGCAGGAGGCTGAAAACGTGGGTTAAAAGCGTCGTGTTTCTCAGTGTAAATGTGGTGTAGAGTTCATCTGGAGCAGGTTTAAATCGTGTTCCGCGTGTTCGACCCCGTGGACGCTCTGCCCTCGACATGTTGTTATTTAGTCCTTTGACTCAAACGGATGCACGAACAATGGGACTTATCTGCATTGTTCAAACCAGGCCACATCGGGTGAGTTTAACAGATGGAACAGGCTTTTCTTATGTTCAACAGTGGCCATATGGAACAGAGTTTACACAGGCGCCGCTTTGGACCATTATTATCATAAACGTCATTTTACTGTTGGGTAAAGTCATCAGGAAACAGCAGGAGCGTCGCAAACAAACAGGTGTCGGAAAAGATTCTATTAAAACTGCGACTGTAAATCAAACTGAACCGACTCTGAGGTTTAAACCGAGTTCTAATGTTTTTACCTCATTAAAAACAGTTTTGTTTCGTTCACACATGTTTGAGTCACACTTTATTATTAGTCTGTAACATCTACAAAACTCAAAATGTGACATTCCACCTTGTGATGTCATCAAGTGGTAATTTTCAAGTTAACTCCTCCTCCTTTTACCTTTAGTTCAGTAGAAGATCGACAACTCCAGATTCACTGAAATGATCCAAATGATTCTATAAATGAAGGTGTGTGGAGTTTAAAAACACAGTGGAGCACTTCCTGTATCACCACATGATGACATCACAAGGTGGAACAGAGTGTTTTCAGTTTGAGAGAAGAACTCAGCCTAAAAAGAGTTTGTGTGTTAAACATGTGAATGAAACAAAACACAACTCCAGGTCTGTGTGTGACGAGGAAACGACATTAGAACAGAACAGAGTCCAGATATGAACCTTTAAAGTCACAAAACATGGACCAGTCCAGAACTGAACCAGGACTGAACCAGGACTAAACCAGGACTGAACCAGGACTGAACCAGGACTGAACCAGGACTGAACCAGGACTGGACCAGGACTGAACCAGGACTGAACCAGGACTAAACCAGGACTGAACTCACACATGTCTCTGTTTGTTAAAGGTCGTATATAGTGATTCAAACAGTCTATTATTTTTATTCTTTGTGTGTGTGTGATCAATATATGATCTTCTGTGGTCTTCACTTTTTAGAGTATATACACAAATATACACACACACACACACACACACACACACATATATATATATATATATATATATATATATATATATATATATATATATGTGTGTGTGTGTGTGTGTGTGTATATATATATATATATATATATATACACACACACATATACACACACACATATATATATATATATATACACACACATATACACACACACATATATATATATATATATACACACACACACATATACACACACACATATATATATATATATATATATACACACACATATACACACACACATATATATATATATATATATATACACACACACACATATAAATATCTTTCGTGCGGCGTTGACACCGACAGAAAAAGGCGCCGCTGTAATTCACCAGTTTGAATGTAAATGAAATGGACTTTATAAATGTGTATTCAGCGTCAGACTAAGAGGTAAAATACAGGCGTGTTTACCGTGTTAAGACTCTGCCGGCGGTGAAATAGGCCACTCAGATAAATAGAATGTTTTATGGATGTGGAAGCGTCGGTTTCGTTATCATTCAATGAATTATATATAAATATAAATATATAAGAGCGAGTGGGAGATCTGCTCTGAGCTCAGATATATGTGTACTTATGAAACACAAAGTACATGTACTGTACTGTAGAGGAGCCACCTGCCGGTCTCCATGGAGACGAGTTTGACTTACCTGGAATGTTCCACAGTATGGCATTAAGCTCATCTGCCTTGTATTTACTCAGTTATTGCTTAAAATTGTTTACAGTCAGGGGATCGCCTCACCGCAGATCTGACCTGTAACTGTCCCTGGTTTTACCTCATCCTGTCTGATGGTCAGAGGCGGAGCTTCAAGCACTGGATGGTCACTCTTCCTCACGCACTGGTCGAGAATGAATAAAAGCATGAGTCTGTGGTCACATGACTCCTGAATCGTGACCTTTGACCTCCTCACAGGTCGTCGTGGCTGCAGATCTCTTTTGTTTTAAACGTTTTCTCTGTTCTAGCGGCTCGTTGCTCAGAGTCTCGTGGCCTGTGGTTTGAAGTATTTCACAGTTGGTGAGTGCGACTCGACCTCAGGGCCGTGAGCTGCAGATCCATCGATCGAGCGTCTGACCTGGAGCAGCGAGTCCCTCCCTGACCCCAGTGAGGTGCTCGTTTCACAGTCGATGGTCAGTAGTTTCTTTTTTATTTAAATGGAGGCGACACCAGGTTCAGTGGAGCTGGATCATATTTATCATAAATATATAGTGTGTGTTTTCTGCTCGACCTGATGTATCGTCAGTTTTCAGTTTTTTGCTCGTTTTGTCGTGGTCCCTGAGCCGTGGAGCCTCCACCTGATGGACATGATTTATGTCCCTTATGTTTTGGTGACACCAGGCGGCTGCTCACCAGGACGTGGTTCTGTTTGTGAGGACGACGCTGTTTCTGTGTCAGATACACACCTCCATGACACTGACATAGTGGGGTAAGTATCTGAGTGGAGCTCACACACCTCCACCTGCTCTCCACCTGCTCTCAGGAGGTGACACTGACTCAGGAGCATGAGGCTTTTTCACATTTGCATTCAGTTGCATCTGCTACACAGACATTGGTTTCTACTGAATCATATGAACCACCTCACACAGGACTAAACCAGGACTAAACCAGGACTAAACCAGGACTAAACCAGGACTAAACCAGGACTAAACCAGGACTAAACCAGGACTAAACCGGGACTAAACCGGGACTAAACCAGGACTAAACCAGGACTTACTTTGTGTACGTGCTGTACAAATAAACTTGTCTTACCTTTTTCAGACGGCTCTGCTTCTTCCTTTGTGGTTCTCCCTCTGCTGAGTCTATTGAGAAACCACAGGCCTCTGGTCTGATAAGTGTTTTAAACCTCAGACTGAGACAAAGCTTCTTTCTGCCGCAGGATGGATGGGCCACGCAGGATGGGCCTACATTCGGGCGGATACTGCATCCCCGTCCCAACCGACTCCAGCTCTGGTCACTGCAGGGCCTGGTGTCACTGGGGGAATAGGACGTTCTGTACGTTCTGGACGTTCTGTTTTGCCTGGGTGCCGTTTATGCCGTGGCTGTTCACAAACAGGTGGAGGTTGTTTGGTGAATGGTGTAAAAGACGTGGACATGATGCTGCTCAGTCTCTGCCATTTTGGAGTTTTTACTTGAACTCTTGGACGGTGGTCTGTTTGACTCTTGGACGGTGGTCTGTTTGACTCTTGGACGGTGGTCTGTTTGACTCTTGGACGGTGGTCTGTTTGACTCTTGGACGGTGGTGTGTTTGACTCTTGGACAGTGGTCTGTTTGACTCTTGGACGGTGGTCTGTTTGACTCTTGGACGGTGGTGTGTTTGACTCTTGGACAGTGGTCTGTTTGACTCTTGGACAGTGGTCTGTTTGACTCTTGGACGGTGGTCTGTTTGACTCTTGGACGGTGGTCTGTTTGACTCTTGGACGGTGGTCTGTTTGACTCTTGGACGGTGGTCTGTTTGACTCTTGGACGGTGGTCTGTTTGACTCTTGGACAGTGGTCTGTTTGACTCTTGGACGGTGGTCTGTTTGACTCTTGGACAGTGGTCTGTTTGACTCTGAACTTGGTGCGTGTTGCTGACACAGTGAAAGGTCTGTGGGCGATTAGAAGAACGTTTTTGAAAGACGCCAGGCGGCTTCACCACCTACACGGCCAAAGGCTCCATCATGGGGTCTGACGTTGGTTCTGGAGACTCTGCAGACTCATGACTGTATTTCTCCTCTCCATTTCTTCTGGTGAGTGTGTGGGGGACAGGTTCTGTCTGAGTCGTGCTGTTCATGGCCTTTCTCCCTCCTGGACCTCAGATTCCTCCGGGTGAACGTCTCCCATCCTCAGTGTCACAGCAGCGTCGTTCTTCATCTTCATGAGGTGGGTTTTCTAGACGTGGTCCATGGATTCCTCGTGATAGTGTTATGATTCATCCAGAGCTTGAAGCTCCGCCTCAGAAGGGGTGAAAGTCACATATGTAACTGAGGTTCTATGAAACCAGGAGAAGGTTAAGGGGCTGTGCTTTTGGAGTCATGTGACTAAAGCTTCACGTTGGTCACCAGAAGAACACATGTGAATTTGTTGTTAATTCTCGCCCTGAGCAGATCAGTCGGAGCTTGAAGCTCCGCCTCTGACGGTCAGAAGAGATTCATAGAACCACAGTTACATACGTCACTTTCGTTTTGTCTCCTGTTCGTCTCCATCGAGATGAAAAAGTTTAATGTCATATAAATATCTCCACGGAGACAAGCAGACGGCAACTCCACCAGAAAAGTCCCATAGTGAATCATTAAATATATAATGTGTAATAATGGATTTAGAAGCAGCAGAAATGGAAATAGTTTTGCAGAGGCATAAATCAGACAAACCTCTGCTCCACAGTCGTAGTAAACACAGAAAAGTAAAACATTTATGGCCTGATTCATTATTTACAACCGTCCAGTTATTTCATTATAAACTGATTTTAGTCAAACTCTGTAACGTTTCTGAACAAAGAGTCAGAGTTTTGACTTTAATAAAAAAAACACGAGACACACGAGCCTCTGCACCGTGTCACTGACCTCCTCCTCTCCTCCTCTGTTCTGTCGTTCTTCAGACCCTCCTCGGACCTCGGACCTCAGACCTCAGAGCGCCTAGTCTGAGGTCTAAAACACACTTAAAACACACTTAAAACACACTTAAAACACACTTAAAACACACTTAAAACACAATTAAAACACACTTAAAACACACTTAAAACACACTTAAAACACAATTAAAACACACTTAAAACACACTTAAAACACACTTAAAACACACTTAAAACACACTTAAAACACAATTAAAACACACTTAAAACACACTTAAAACAATTAAAACACACTTAAAACACACTTAAAACAATTAAAACACACTTAAAACACAATTAAAACACACTTAAAACACACTTAAAACAATTAAAACACACTTAAAACACACTTAAAACACACTTATAGAACACTAAATAGAACGGCACAGTGCAGTTATTTTTATGATGTTTTACGTGTTTTTTTACTCTGAACCTTCTGTGTTTGACGTGTGTGTAAATCTCTTTGTAAATCTGTTAAGAAAAGTGCTGCATAAATAAAGTTCCTCTTATTATTATTAATGTATTTACTTTGTTCAGTGTAAATGTTCATCTAAACTCTGCTGTTCTCTTCTGTTTTTGTGCCTCCCATGTGGCTGTAGATTTAAATATGTAAGATAAACCTTCCCCTTACTTAACCTTGTCTTTACTTTGTTCTCTAAACCGCACTGAAAACTCTTTAAAATGTTCTTTCTTCACCTCAGTTTGTCCAAGACTCTCAGACGGAGAAAGTGAAAGTGATTTGGTCCAGACAAAGCCCATCTGGACGGCGCTCTCCGGGCCCGTTCATGTGTTTGGACGGTGGACGCTCGCCAACATAAGTCGACTCACTGAAGGAGAAGAGGAGCCCAGAGCAGCGCCCCCTCCTGTCCCGTCCCGCTGTCAGCCCCGTGCGCCCAGAGCAGCGCCCCGTCCCGCACTGCTGTTTACACTGCACTCAGTCTGTAATTACATATGTCCTCTTTTGTTTTCCATTTCCGCGTAACATAATGAGAAAAGAGAAAAAAACGCACACCGCAAACTGGTCTTTTTGTCTTGGAGCTCGTTTAAGTCAGAGCAGAGGTCTATGAGAAGTGAAGAGGAGGAAGAGGAGGAAGAGGAGGAGGGGGGAGAACAGCCGAGCCTCGTTCATTTGAAACTTATGTTAAAATGTAATGGGAGCGTGCATAATGAGGCAAATGAGCGGGATGGAGCGGGACGCGGGGCTTCTGCATTCAAAGCACAAAGGAGAAAATGTGTGTTGTTGTTTCTGTTGGATTTGAGGCCTGTTTCCAGAGCTCTAAGTGCAGAGGGGATGGATTCATTAAATGTTTAAGTGAAGCATGGTTTGTATTTTCTTTGCTTGTGTGTCGTCAGAGTCAATAAGGAGTGATGGGCTCGGGGACTTTTTACTTTTATTCAAGGGAAAGTTTTTAATCAGATAACAGTCAAATACACTAAAGCCGCAGTATGTCATGGAAGTACACAGAGTAAGCATTATTCAGTTCAAAGACGCATGTTTAAACCACTTAAAGAAAATGCTAATATCTGTCACAGGCGTTTGTAATGGACTGGCTAACCACACGTCAACATTATATTTATGCTTTTCAATAACGAGCCAAAGGAGAACGAAAGTCGAGCCACAGAACGCACGAACTGGAGCCATAAAGAAACAGGCACACGTCATTTATACAACAGGACGCACCGATACGATACTGGGATCAGGTATCGGTCCAGTCCAGATCTTGGTTGGACGTTTAAACTGATGTAATGAGACTTTTACAGGTCTGAAAGTCTCACGTTTGAACTTTTATTTACACAAAGTTGTTCTGTCGTTACTTGAGATAAATAACAGCTCCACAAACATCTGGATCAGTTTCTCTTATTTTAGTTTATATAAAGAAAATAAATGCCTTTCTCAGTCTCTGCTCCGGTATCGGTTGATATCGGGAATCAGCAGATACTTAAAGCTGTAGTATTGATATCGGTATCGGAGCTGAAGAAGCCGGATCGATGCCTCCCTCATTTAGACCTCGGCTCATGAGCCAAAGTGTCATAGCTGAAACAGGTCAGAGGTCGAGGACGAGGTCAGAGACGACGAAGAAGCTCCAAAATGATGAGACTGTGTTTTTATATATATATATATATATATATATATATATATATATATATATATATATATATATATATATATATATATATATATATATAATCAGAGGAGTGTGTGTGTTTACAGAGTCTGGGCTTTGGTTTTGTTTGAGAAAAGCAAAAAGAGGAAAGAGTCTTATGTTGATTAAAGTGAGACCGGAGCTGATTTATCAGAGGAAGTTTGTCCTTGTAGAGTTTTATTCTTCTCTTTTCTTTATTCTTTGTTTATTGTTAGTCCAGTTTAGTTTTGAAGTTTTCGTCATCATGGAGACAAGTTCAACATAAAATGAAAACACTGTCAGTAAAAGTTCTGCTTCACTACAAAAAATAAAGACTATTCCGGCTGTGCGGGCGCCTAGCAACGCTGTCGATCAAACCTGTTGCTAACGCTAATGCTAACGCTAACAGGAGCGACCTCGGGGACAGAAGGACCTGATTTGTCTGTTATTAATGTTCAGATCTTGATTTACAGACACAATAGTGAAATAAAAACCCCAGGATCATGTAGAGGGTTAATACGAACATTTAAGACCAGAATGAGTCTGAAGACAGAGACAGAGAGAGGACAGAGGGGACAGAGAGAGAGGACACAGAGAGGACACAGAGGAGACAGAGGGGACACAGAGAGGACAGAGAGGGGACGGTAGTTGGAGTCGATGGAGCAGGAAGTGCACCATGATCACTTCCTGTTTGTATCGCGGCGCTAGCAGGTTAGACATGTCCATTTAAATAAACAGTCTGTGGTTTTAGCCTGACTACATGATGTATAAAGCTATAAGAGTGTTATTATTATTATTATTATTTTTATTTATTTATTTTTTGTTACGTGGTGCAGTTAAATAAACTTATTTCTTTTCTTGTTTCATTTTGCTGCGTCTCTTTTGACATTTCGCAGGAAGCCTCATGTTTCAGTTTCCGAGCGGCTCGTACAGAACATTCTGGATCAAATACCACTTTTGTTTTTCTTTCTTCTGTGCCGTCATGGCCAATAGGGAGCGCTGTGTAAAAAGTACAAATGGTCCACAAACACAGAGCGAGGGTCTGATGGGACTCGTCCAGCTGCTGGACGCGTCCTCTCACGCGGCGTTCAGGGTCTAGAGGAGCTGTGTGTTCTGGCAGAGAACAGTAATAAACGCTAAACGTTTGACCTTAAACTGTTCCCCCTCGAGCTGCTTCATGGTCATTCTACAAACACAAATTCCGGGTCAAAATTCCATCTCCGAACTTTTGGGGGCTGAACAAAAACATAAATTTCCATAAAGGCTTTGTGAGAAAAGCACAAGAGACGCGGCTTTGGAACTGGATGAACTTCTGTTAAAACATTAGAACAAAGAGCGAAGTGAAGCAGCTCTGTGGAGTTTGGACTTGAAATATTTAAATATACTCAGGACTTTAGCGCTGGATCAACACTTAAAGAACAAAACCGACGAGTTCAGTGTCCACGATCAAAACTCAACAAAGACTCTCCAAGATCAGCCCAAGATTCAGACGTTTAAACCAGCGCCGTGTGAGTCCCTATGGTTCTCATCTCTGTGGATCATTTTGTAATAATTTACACATTTTAAATCACAATGTTCATCTAAAAGAAACACTCCAGCTCATTTCAAGTTCAAAAACTATGGTGTCTAGTGCTGCATGCTGATGGCGCCCCCTATGGACAGACACACATCGCACTAGAGCAGAGCGTTTTTTTACACCAAAATGACGACGCGACGCTGCAGAATCCTACGATCCTACGAATCAACGATTAAGAAAATAAAACTGGAGAAGGAAGAGCGGACGTCACAGTGGGCGTGTCACAGTGGGCGTGTCACAGTGGGCGTGTCACAGTGGGCGTGTCACAGGGGGCGTGTCACAGGTGGAGGTGAAAACAGGGATTTATCGACAAAATGGCGTCTTGAAAATAGTGGATTAAAAGATTAAACTCAAACATGAATCAGTCCAAATAAAACTTCAGACTCAACGAGAAGAAACGAGGAGAACATGAAGAAACATCTGAACAGATTGAACACGTCTGATTTAAAGGACACATTGAAAGACGCCGCTTCTTAAGAGACGAGACAGTTTCCAGGTGTCGTCTCGTGTTATGGATAATCTGAAGGACCAAACATGTTGCATTTTTCATTTAATTCCAACAATGATCTGAGATGTTTTAACTCAGATTCTTGCCTGATCGTCTCCTGGTTGAATCATAATAAAGGGACGTTTCTGTATTAGTTTCCATTGACTCCCTGGAGTGTAAATAAGGTTAAAATAGTTGCTCCTGTGAGTCTTTACATGCTAATGAGCCCATACCACACGCCACATTTACATAATATGAATCACACTTTAGATATCGGCCCGGTTGATTCCAGATACTCGGAAACAAAATCCATATTTGGCAGCGTACGAGCGGAGATTACAGAGCGGCGTACGGGCGGATTACACACCGCAGGGGCCCGAGCAGAGAGGTTTATACTGACAGGACCAACACGTCTTAGTCACATCTCACAATCTAACACTGTGAGAGTTAAATTTAGACTCAGTGTGAGGAGGAACCTGCAGCTCACACACCGGAGCTTTAAGGGGATCGTTAAGTCCACGGCCCATGATTCTTTATGTTTGTTTGTTTGCTCTGACCTGGTTTTCCTCAACGTCAAATAAAATAAACTCAGGTGTTTGTGGGTCTGAATCCTGCTGTTTGTCCACTGACCCGAAGGAAACGTCACAGATGGAGCTTCAGATCCACTAAAGCTGCAGGTGCGATTCCACCTCCCACAGAGAAATACTGCTGTTGTGTCATTGAGCAAGACACTTAACCAACATCACCCCAGTGTGTGTGTAACTGTGTGTGAATGTGTGTGTGAAGGGGTGTGAATGTGTGTGTGGGGGTGTGTGTGTGAATGTGTGTGTGAATGTGTGTGTGGTTCTTGATGTAAAGCTTTTTGACTCTGTATGAAAATGTGAAGGTTTTGTGATTGTTCTGGACACGACTTAGGAGACACACACACACATATATATATACACACACACATATACACACACACATACACCCCTATACACACACATATACACACATATACACACACACACACACATATATATATACACACACACATATACACACATATACACACACACATACACATATACACACACACATGCACACACATATACACACATATACACACACACACACATATATATATACACACACACATATACACACATATACACACACACATACACATATACACACACACATACACCCCTATACACACACACACACCCCCCCACACACACCTACACACACATACACACATATACACACACATATATACACACACATATACACACACTTACACACATATATACACACACACATATACACACACATATGCACACACATATACACACACATATATACACACACATACACACCCCTATACACACACATATACACATATATACACACATATATACACACACACACACACACACACATACACACACACACATAAACATGGACAGTACATAAATTAATAAATAATTGTGAGAATTTCAGATTAAATCATGAGCATAAAAACATAAGTTGTGTTTTAAAATTTAACCTAAACCTTGACGCACAGACTGTGTAAAAAAGTGACTGAGTCTGACGTCACCGCAGCTTCAGCTCCAGATGAAGCTCATCGAGGCTCGAGACCACGAGTGTCATAGCAACAAAAGAGCCAATCAGGAGCGAGGATGATGAAGGTGACACCCCTTAGCAACACTGTCAATCAAACCTGTTGCTAACGCTAACAGGAGCGACCTCGGGGACAGAAGGACCTGATTTGTCTGTTATTAATGTTCAGATCTTGATTTACAGACACAATAGTGAAATAAAAACCCCAGGATCATGTAGAGGGTTAATACGAACATTTAAGACCAGAATGAGTCTGACAGACACAGTTATGGAAAGAGCAGTGTTTTTTCAATAGAAAGTGACTTGGCGCCAGAGTCGATGGAGCAGGAAGTGCACCATGATCACTTCCTGTTTAAATATGTCCATTTATATAAACATGTGGTTTGACATTATAATAAGTATTTTGTGTGTTTTTAAACTTTAAGAAATTGGAACCAAGAACTCAAACCTGTCACAATATTCACTGCAACTGCAACTTTTATTTTTATTTTTGGAACTTTATTTTTAACCTTTGGAGAGAAAAAAAATACTAGAAATACCAGCAGCCGTGTTTCCACACAACCATCCAACATGAAGAAATAAGCAGCGACAGGATTAACTGAGTCTGCGTTTAATGAACTTGTTATCAGAGCAGGTTCCAAACAGCTCCTTCACTCAACAACAGTTTGTCCCTGCGAGGCTTCCATAGGGGCCCCGACTCCGAAAAGATGTGAGTCAGAGAGAGGTGAGGAGTGGAAATGCAATCTGTAAATTAAATCAGAGCAGCTAAAATTACAATTGATTTATTTGTCAGGGTTTAATTCACTCGTCCAAAGACTCGTCCACCAGGAGATGCACGTTTTTCACTTTTACCAGAAGAACTAGTCCCACTTTTCTACATTCACAATAACACGGAGAAGACAGACAGTACATGGAACAGTACACGGAACAGCACACGGAACAGCACACAGGAACAGCACACGGAACAGCACACGGAACAGCACACGGAACAGCACACGGAACAGCACACAGGAACAGCACACAGAGAAGACAGTACACGGGAAGAGCACACGGAGAAAACAGACAGTACACGGAACAGTACACGGAACAGCACACAGAGAAGACGAACAGTACACGGAACAGTACACGGAACAGCATAGGGAACAGCACACGGAACAGCACACAGAGAAAACAGACAGTACACGGGAAGAGCACATGGGAACAGTACACGGAACAGCACACAGAGAAGACAGACAGTACACGGGAAGAGCACATGGGAACAGCACACGGAACAGCATAGGGAACAGCACACGGAATAGTACATGGGAACAGCACACGGGAACAGCACACAGAGAAGACAGACAGTACACGGGAACAGCACACGGGAACAGCACACGGAACAGTACACGGACAAGACAGACAGTACACGGGAAGAGCACATGGGAACAGCACACGGAACAGCACACAGGAAGAACACACGGAGAAGACAGACAGTACACGGAACAGCACACGAAACAGCACATGGAACAGAAAAACATCTTACTCAGAAATAAGGAAAGAGTGAACATACAGATTAAACCAGAATAAGACGTATAAAAAGACACATGTGCTTTTTTTTCTCAGTGTGTGACGTGAATCAGATTAAACTTTTACTGTTTTACTTCAATTAGGATTAACACAATTATTTATATTTGCTAAATGTCAGAATAATGAGAGAAACATTTTTTTGGACAATTTTTCAAGTCAGGTTTTTACAAACAGTAAGATTACTTTATGAAAACGCAGATGATGATGTCACGTCTTTGGAGGCTTCTGATTGGTTTATTGACACCGTCTGAGTTTATTAGAGACTCACCTGTGGATGTGTCTCACCTGAAACACTCTGCTTCTTTATGTAACAGTCAAAATAAATGAGCCCAAACATCATGAAGTGAACTGTGGACCTGCTCCAGTCTGGTTCATCCTCGGTGCAGTTTCCTCCTGAAGGAGCCACGTTCATCTGTTCAATTAAACACAAGTATAAAGACCATGGGACTGTCCAGCGTCACACCGCTCAGGAAGGACACGTGTCCCAGAGACGAACGAGCTTTGGTCTGAAATGATCAACACAAGAACAAAAGAAAAAGACCTGGAGAAGAAGCTGCTGAAGCTGTAAGAGTGTGTCATTATCCACAGTGATGGACAAATGGACAATGACCTGAAGCATACGGGCAAACTGGTGACAAAGAGGCTTAAGGATAACAAAGAGGCGTAAGGATAACAAAGAGGCTTAAGGATAACAAAGAGGCTTAAGGATAACAAAGAGGCTTAAGGATAACAAAGAGGCTTAAGGATAACAAAGATACTTAAGGATAACAAAGAGGCTTAAGGATAACAAAGTCAGTGTTCTGGAGTGTCCATCACAAAGTCCTGATCTCAGTCCTATTGAAAATGTATGAACAGACCTGAAAAGGCCTGTGCGAGTGAGACGGACACAAACTGGACTCAGTTACACCAGTTCTGTCCGGACGAATGGGACAAAACTCCAGCCAACGATTGTGAGAAGCTTCTGGAAGGAAATCCAAAACATTTGACCCAAGTCACACAGTTTAAAGACAATGGAATAAATACTAATGGAATGTGTGTAAACTCTGACTTGTACAAAAAAATCCATCTCTCATTATTCTGACATTTAGCAAATAGAAATAAAACAGGAAAAGTTTAGTCTGATTTCATCTGAGACAGAGAGAAAAAGCATGTGTCTTTTTACATAGTGTTTGTGTGGTGCTTGTGTCATGTTTGTGTCATGTTTGTGTCATGTTTGTGTGGTATTTGTGTGGTGTTTGTGTCATGTTTGTGTGGTGTTTGTGTGGTGTTTGTGTGGTGTTTGTGTGGTGTTTGTGTCATGTTTGTGTGGTGTTTGTGTGGTGTTTGTGTGGTGTTTGTGTCATGTTTGTGTGGTGTTTGTGTCATGTTTGTGTGGTGTTTGTGTCATGTTCTTGTGCGTTTGTCCATGTTTTAAAGTTGTGTTGAATAAGAACAGTTTTAGTTTAAAGATTTTCAGTTTAAATATGTGCAGGAGTTTTTCTGGTGGTCAGTTTTTCTCTTAATCTGATTCTTAATCTGATTCTTAATCTTTACTTAACGAGGTTCAAACTGGAGTTTTTCTTTCTTCTCGTCCTGAGGCGACTCTGAGTCTCAAAATAAAAAGAGGAAAACATAAATCCAAGTTTAATCCTCCATCTCCCACTCTCCACATAAATATCATTAGTAGATTTGTCAGATCCATTGACCCACAGGTTGACGGTGCGATTCCAGCTCCACAGATGAAAACTGCCCCTGAGGTAATGTGTGTGTGTGTGTGTGTGTGTAAATGTGAGTGGATCATTGTCTGTGGATTTAAATGGACGTAGATAAAACTTATATGTGTAAGTCCACACTGGCCCCTATAACTAAACGCTGACGTGACACTCACTCAGCTCTTTATACAAACTATGGTGTGTGTGTGTGTGTAAATGTGTGTGTGTGTAGGGGTGTGGGGGTGTGGGTGTGTGTGTGTGTGTAAATGTGTGTGTGTTAATGGATGAGTGGTTTCTTGACATAAAGCTCTTTGAGCCCAGAAGGTGGAAAAGCGCCGTATAAAAATGTGACCGTCTTTCAGTCCGTTCATAAAACCATCCATGGGCTTCAGGATGATAAAATCTAGGACCGTTACCGTGACGATTAACAGTTCAAACTAAATATGACGCACGTCTGAACGAGGAAACAAATGCTGCATAGAACAGAAGCAGAAACATGAATGTCCTAATCGTTTACAGTCGTGTATTTGAATTGAGTATTTCCTCCTGCAGTTTGCACACACACATGTACACACACACACACGTACACCCCCACATACAGACACACACGTACACACACACCCCTACACACACACACACACACACTTGTCCAGTCTTTACTGAATTACTCCTTGCTCAGTCCAATGATGGGGAATTACTTTAGCATGACTGTTTTGATGAAAATATATGGGCTCGTCCTTGGGTTTGTCAGAGCCCTGAAGTCGATACGCTTCAGTCTGTAATCGTCTCCACTGAGAGCGCCGCCGAAGCTCCCAGCCCCACGAAACAATAGACGCCGCCGCTCAGGGGGTGGAGTTACTTCTGCCTCGTCCGCGTTATTGGATTGTAACATGGGAAGTATTAGACGAGGAGACGGGGGTTCGTAAAGATCATGCCCGAATCGTCGAAGACACAAACACACAAACGCACGACTGTTATTGCATCATTAATAATTCAATCGTTTGACCCAAGACATGAGTTACCGTAAAACACTGCGCAGCTGCATACAGATGTGTGTGAAACGTGGAGTGTGTGTGTGTCCTGACCTTCACGGGGCCGTATAGGAGAGCGCTCAGAGCCGCGGGGCGAAAAATACAACGAAACAAGAGGAAAGGAAAGAGGAAAGAGGAGAGGGAGAAGAGAGAAAGGAGAGATAGGAAATAGGAGACGAAGCCAAAGAAAAGAGGTGTGGAGAGAGTTGTGGCCAAACAGAACGCGGCGCTCTACAGGAATAATGGGGCGTGGGATTGGCTGCTGACGGAGAGAGTCACGGAGAAGTGAGAGCGGAAGTCATGAAGGCGAAATATGACTCTGCTGCTTTAAAGTCTGGTTTTATACAGAAACACGACAAATCCTCTGTAACATGATCAGGTTTAATCAATCAGGTTAAATCAGACGTGTTCTGTTCAGATGTTTAAACATGTTCCACAGTCTGGCTTTAAATCGGCCCTGTTCTTCAAACTGTTCTCCTCGTTTCTTCTCGTTAAGTCTGAAGTTTTATTTGGACTGATTCATGTTTGAGTTTAATCTTTAATCCACTATTTTCAAGACGCCATTTTGTCGATAAACCCCTGTTTTCACCTCCACCTGTGACACGCCCACTGTGACACGCCCCCTGTGACACGCCCACTGTGACACGCCCACTGTGACACGCCCACTGTGACACGCCCCCTGTGACACGCCCACTGTGACACGCCCCCTGTGACACGCCCACTGTGACGTCCGCTCTTCCTTCTCCAGTTTTATTTTCTTAATCGTTGATACTCGTAGGATTCTTTTATTGTTGTGACGACGTTTAGGGCGACGTCAGCTCCATTGGACTTGGTTTTAGATGAACATTGTGATTTAAAAAGTGTAAATTAAAACTAAATGATCCACAGAGATGAGAACCATAGAGACTCAAGCTCACACGGCGCTGGTTTAATCTTATTTAATGGGAGATGACATCACAGAGAACCACAGTCTGACTATTCATGAGTTTAACTTCCTGTTTATAGGTGAGATTTTGAGGATGATTTATCTGATTTAATATTTTGCTCTAAATGGTTAATTGCTATGGCAACAGTGCTCATTTTTATCACGCTATAATCCATGGAGTGGCAAGTCACTGATGTAATGGACCAAACGATGGATTTAAGTCCACAGACTGAAAAGAAGTGACTGAGTGAGTCTGACGTCACCACAGCTTCAGCTCCAGATGAAGCTCATGAGGCTCGAGCAGAGACGAGTGTCACAGCAACAAAAGAGCCAATCAGGAGCCAGGCTGCTGAAGGTAACGCCCCTTCCTGCCCACAACGCTGCTTTAACAGAGAGCGGGCGCTTAGCAACACTGTCAATCAAACCTGTTGCTAACGCTAACAGGAGCGACCTCGGGGACAGAAGGACCTGATTTGTCTGTTATTAATGTTCATATCTTGATTTAAGAACAAAAAAGCAGAAAATAAAACATTTTAAGACCAAAATGAGTCTGAGCAGCAGAGACAAAACAGTTTAAAGTGTAGAGTGACTTGTGTCGATGGAACGCGGCGGCGGCGGCGGCGGCAGGTTAGCTCCGTCCATTCATATAAACTGTCTGTGTTCAAGATTTGTGACATTTCCTTCAGACATTTTAAAAGTATTTTTTTCTTTTCTGAAAATGGTTTGTGAGAGAAACATAAAAACAGAAAACAACATGAAGTGGAGCCGCCCCAGGAAAAGAAAATCATCTTCTGTAAACACAGACTTACCCACAATGCAACAGAGAACAGTAAAGGACCAGGCAAATAATGGACTTTTTATTATGAGTCAGGTCAGATCTGTGAAGAGGCAAGCCCCAGTGATCCATAGACTGAATGTTTTTATTTTAGCATCGTTTTAAAGTTCACCTCTGGTTTTGTCTTTGTCAGATTTATTTATCGCAGTGATGATGTGAATATCTACATCAGATTTATATTTCACAGGTACAAACACTGACTGTGGAGAGAACGAGACGCTGAATATTACATAAATAAATATTACATAAATGTGAACGAGTGTCCAGATCCAACACCTCATGTTTAAACCGTCACCACAGAAGAAGAACTGTTCTGCACGTCCTCGTCTTCTGTGGCGTCTAAATCATCGTCTTTTAAACCTCGTCTTTTAAACCATCGTGTTTTAAACTGCACTTGTCTCTTAACATATTGTCTCATTATGACTTCTTGTTCTCATCTCTTTATGAGTTCTTTTTCTTGTTCCTGTTCTTTCATATTCGCTCTCCGTCCTCGTCTCCCGCTGAGGATGGCGGCGGCGGCGGCGGAGGACTCGGATGCGTCTCTGGGCCTCGGGCAAACAAACAGACAGCACAACATTTCAATGCACTTATGAGAAACTAAAGAGCAAAGGCGGAAAATCACAACCATTTACCCAGAATGCATTTGGTTTAGACGCACAAAAGCAGAGCGGCGGTCTGAGCGGAGCGAGAGCGACGGTCTGACGATAACGCAACGTTTCAGAAATCAGGACTGACACAGGAAACAGAACTGGTCCTAAAGTGGATTAATCTCACACAGATACACAGATGTGTGTGTGTGTGTGTGTGTGTGTACTATAATGTGTGCGTATATACAGTATATGTGTGTGTGTATTTGTACTGTGTATTTATACTTCATGTGGGCAGTACTTTGGTGCATATAGTTATATGTATTAAACCTGGTGAATCAGAGTCAGATTAAAACACAGAGCAAAACAGCAAGAAAAATAAAAGTAAAGACAGAGAAGAGTTTATGAAGAGAGGAGCAGAGGAGCAGAGGAGCAGAGGAGTAGAGGAGCAGAGGAGGAGGAGGAGGAGGAGGAGTAGTAGTAGCAGTAGTAGTAGTAGTACTAATAGTAGTAGTAGTAGAGCAGGACACTCTTGTTGTTCTGACAGGTGTTGATTCTCTGCTGATTATTTATTATTTATTTGTTCTTTATTTATTTGTTCTTTATTTATTTGTTCTTTATTTATTTGTTCTTTATTTATTTGTTCTTTATTTATTTGTTCTTTATTTATTTGTTCTTTATTTATTTGTTCTTTATTTATTTGCTCTTTATCACAATGAGTCGCCTCAGAAACTTTACACAAACTTCTGATTTGTTCTGACAAATAAACAGCCCAATAATCGAATAAACAACATCATAAATAAAAACAAAACACGAAACGAGCCGAAAAGTCCCAGAAGAACAGATCCATTTACTCAAAAAACTCATTTTCCAGTGTGTTTACAGGGAAAACTACGGCCCAGGGGCCACACACGGCCCAGGGGCCACACGGCCCAGGGGCCACACACGGCCCAGGGGCCACACGGCCCAGGGGCCACACACGGCCCTCCATCTGCTGTTGATTTTTGTCACTTGATAAAACTGAATGTGAGGTTTTCTGTTGTGTTTATTTAACTGAAATGTAAAACATTAATTAATTTAATTAATTAAATGAATGTGTTTGTAAAACTGTTTGTCCAGTGAGTCAAATCTCAGCCCCGCCCCCTCTGTCACATGTTAGACTGTGGGTCAGAGCGTTTGCCCCGCCCTGATCTACAGTGTGACGTGTCACTATGGAGACGAGCAGGTGATGTCATCAGGCCAAGTTACAGGTCAGATCTGTGGTGAGGCCGACACACACACAGAAACACACACTCTCTCACACACACAGAAACACACACAGCCTCACTTCCATCAGTCTGCCCCAGGGCAGCTGTGGCTTCAATAGTAGTTTATTGAATCATGTCTGTGGAGCTTTGAGGCTCTGACTTTATCATTATTACACAGATCCACACAGTGCCCCCTGGAGGCTCGGAGGGGAACTGCTCTGAGACGACTGTAAGTGAGGAATGGACCGAAGAACGAGAGAGGAGGAGGGAGGAGAGAGAGGAGGAGAGAGAGGAGGAGAGAGAGGAGGAGAGAGGGAACGACAGAGGAGGAGAGAGGGAATGAGAGGAGGAGAGAGGGAATGAGAGGAGGAGAGAGTAGGAGAGAGGAGGAGAGAGAGGAGGAGAGAGAGGAGGAGAGAGGAGGAGAGAGAGGAGGAGAGAGGAGGAGAGAGGAGGAGGAGAGAGGAGGAGAGAGGGAACGACAGAGGAGGAGAGAGGGAATGAGAGGAGGAGAGAGTAGGAGAGAGGAGGAGAGAGAGGAGGAGAGAGAGGAGGAGAGAGGAGGAGAGAGAGGAGGAGAGAGGAGGAGAGAGGAGGAGGAGAGAGGAGGAGAGAGGGGAGGAGAGAGGGAACGACAGAGGAGGAGAGAGGAGGACAGAGGGAACGAGAGGAGGAGAGAGGGAACGACAGAGGAGGAGAGAGGAGGAGAGAGGGAACGACAAAGGAGGAGACAGGGAACGAAAGAGGAGGAGAGAGAGGAGGAGAGAGAGGAGGAGAGAGGGAACGAGAGAGGAGGAGAGAGGGAACGACAGAGGAGGAGAGAGGGGAGGAGAGAGGAGAAGAGAGAGGGAACGAGAGAGGAGGAGAGAGGAGGAGAGAGGGAACGAGAGAGGAGGAGAGAGGGAACGACAGAGGAGGAGAGAGGAGGAGAGAGGAGGAGAGAGGGAACGAGAGGAGGAGAGAGGGGAGGAGAGAGGAGGAGAGAGAGGACTCATGTACAGGTCAAAGGTCAAAGGCAGGATTACTGTTACTACAGCCCCAGGGGCTTCTGGGAAATACTTCAGGCAGAACAAGAGAGAGGGAACGAGAGAGGAGGAGAGAGGAGGAGAGGGGGAACGACAGAGGAGGAGAGAGAAGGAGAGAGGAGGAGAGAGGGAACGACAGAGGAGGAGAGAGGGAATGAGAGAGGAGGAGAGAGGGAACGACAGAGGAGGAGAGAGGGAACGAGGGAGAAGGAGAGAGGTAAAATACGTCTGGAGAAGGTCGTCTGAGGTGGGACCGAGTTGTTGTTTTGTAAGTTTGAAAGTCTCAGGTCTTTGGCCCCAGGTCCCTCTGCTCATTTTTCTTCTACTGTTGTTACTTATTTATTTTTACTTGTATCATTTGTTATTCCAGCTGCACGAGTCACACGTGACCAGACCTGAAGTTACAGGTCAGATCTGTGGAGAGACGAGGGCCGTCACAGTGAGAATGAAGTTAGTTCAAGGGACTTTTTTACAATTAAAAACTCTGAATGAACTGAATGAGAGTTTAATGCCACTGTGGAGCATTTCAGCCAAAGGAATTCAATCTCCATGGAGACAATCAGGTGAAAAGAGGTTTAAAGATCAGAAGAATCAAACCTCAGACAAACCTCAGCTCTGTGTGTGATCAGGTGTTTGTTTGGAACAGAACCAAGTTTGACTAGAACATTTCAGACAAAGTCCTAAAGAAAATATTAAGACAAGAAGAAGAAGAAGTGAGTGATGAAGAGGAGGAAGAGTACCACAGTCTGCTCCTGTCAGAGAAGGACAGAGGGAGGAGGAGGGAGGGGAGGAGGAGAGATGAGGTAAATTGTGCAGAGGATGAAAAAAGCATCAGGAAACAGAAGGACTGCAGGAGAAAGAGAGAGAGGAGAAAACAGAGCAGAGATCTGAGTCAGAGCAGAAAGAAGAAGAGAAGAGAAGAGAGACTAAAACAACAAATGTGTGACGTTCAGCCCCACAGGCGTCATGAACACGACCTGAACACAGCGGCCGTGTGAACCTGAACACAGCGGCCGTTTGTTCTGCTTGGTCCTGAAGAGCACGCCCTGAACATCATTAACACTGAACACACAGTCATTAGTCTAAGATGTGATTATTTGCTCAAACCTGCTGCTCTAGTTCTGACTTAACACATTTGACCTGCTCCTTCACAAAGACTCAGTTGAAGTGTGTTCAGGTCACACAGGGGAGTCACCTTCAGATGTTCTTTAAATATGGCTCTTTACACGATGATGATCTAGTTCCATGGTTCTTAAACTTTTCACACCAGGTTCTACCTAAAAACATATTTAGTCCTGATCTAAAATGGGCCTGTGTAGTTTTACTATAAACAAGGACTGTCCCAGAGGAGGACATCTGAGAGGACACGTCCCACAGTCTGAGAACCACTCACATGGTTTATACAGGAACCACACACACGTTCACAGACACGATCACAGACACGTTCACACAGACACAAACACATCATTCATCTGTAGGAGTCGGTGGAGCTTTGGTCCGTCTGCAGCCCATGACGAGCAGGTGGTGTCTGAGAAACAGTCCGTTTTATTTGTTTTCTACCTGGTTTCACGTCCAAGAGCCTCCTCTGCCCCTCCTCTTGGATCAGGACCACCCTGGTCCAGTTTGTGAGGCGTCCGTCTGGAGGAGTCAGGGCTGTGGTCAGGGCTGTGGTCAGGGCTGTGGTCAGGGCTGTGGTCAGGGCTGTGGTCAGGGCTGTGGTCAGGGCTGTGGTCAGGGGCGTGGTCAGGGCTGTGGTCAGGGCTGTGGTCAGGGGCGTGGTCGGGGCTGTGGTCAGGGGCATGGTCAGGGCTGTGGTCAGGGCTGTGGTCAGGGCTGTGGTCAGGGCTGTGGTCAGGGCTGTGGACACTGGCTCTGTACAGATTGACTTAACTCACCTGATGTTAATTGACATTTTTCACAACTTATCCAAACTTTGTATATTTGTGTTCATGCCACAAAACAACAGTCGACCGTGTTTTAAAATCGCCGTGTGCCCGGCCCTGGGGATGGAGCGGCACAGAACTGTGACGTAAGAAAAGAGCTTCACTTTTGTCACTGACTTGATAGAAAATACCACTTTTGATCAAGTATTTTGTGTGTTCCAAACATTTGTCCCTGGCTGAACTGAAATTCTTTCAGAGCAGGGTTTTAGGGATGGGCCTTGTTTCTGGAGAGTCCTTATGTTTGAGGGAAACTCAGATTCATCAGGACTGAGTGGTTTTGACAACTCTGCTTCTTTGTGAGATCCTCCAAACTTTTCTTTTCTTCTCTGGGCTTTGGACTTTATAGCCTTCCCTGGCAGAGCCTCAAACTCTTCTTCCCAGTAAAGAAGCTCCTCAAAAATAGTCTCAGCTTTCTGCTCTGGTGAGGACTTTAACAAATTCACTGTGGGTTCTTCACAGTTACAGGGTTGCCGTCTTTTTCCCCTTCTGACTCATTACTCTGAGACGTGAGATCATGAAGAGTTGGGATGTCCCAGGATGACATCATGAGGCAGGTTCTGTGCTAATCCCACATTTAACAGGTGAGTTTGTCGTCCTGCTGTAACATACACCTCAGCTGTTGGTACGTATGCTCCATGAATGCAGGTAGGTGGCGCAGTTTCCCTCGAACGACCCTCCTCTGGGACTGGACAGGACTCCAGACTGAAAACAACCAAAGTCTAGCAGTGCTTTGACTTTCAGTCCATGAACTAGCACAGGTGTAGTGCACCTCCATAATCTCAGGACTACAACCTGGACCACTCCCACAGGACTGTGTGAAGCGGAGCATTGTCCAAAGTGGCTGATCCAAACCTCGAGCTCTGGGCTGACCATGAAGAGCTCTAGACTGACCGTGTGGAGAAACTGCTCCAGGATGAGCTCCCATACGTCCTTTATAAAGGTTCTCTCAGGTTGGAGCTGTTTCGCAGGTGTTTGAGTCGAACGGCTCCGGTGGTTTCTCTTCTGACTCAGTTTTGAGGGACCTGAAACATCGACAGTAGGTCTCATCTGTGATTTCATATTTTGCTAGGATAGCCTCGTTTACTTTTCCATGTTAGTGCTGAATGTCCATCTGTACAAAAGCGCGGCATGCCTTGGCGGTCAATGGGGGATCAGGTGGACCACCCACTCTTCGGCTGACCAGAGACAAACTTGAGCCATCCACTTGAATGTGATTTAAAAAGTTCAATGCCATTTTTGGTGTCTAGATTGGCAGTTTGTGCTCCCTCTGTTTGTCCTTGCACATAGGACTCGGACCTCGGACCTCCACTGCTTCTGGCTGATCTGCCGCTGCGTCACCTTCCAGCGTTGCTCGTTATGAAGCTGGTCATTTTCATGCTTTTCCTTTTTACCAAAAAGTAACAAAATGATCCAGTGCAAAGAAAAAAGTGCATGTGCAGAGCAGGGTTTGGAGCAGGTGTTCTCCAGCAGCAGAACAAACCGTGATGGAACCTGGAGCCTTATTCACCAAATAAACCAGATAAAAACCAATGACCAAAAAGAAACTGTAAAACCAAATATCTCAACAAATATAGTGCCTGGGTAAAAAAAAGTCTCCACCTGGATTTAACTAAGCAAATAATTTGGGGTTACTGCAGTTGGTCACGTCGAGGTCCAGCAGAGTGAGGTCAGCTGACACCTGAATATACTGAATGACCAGGTTATTCCATCAGTGGATTTTTGGGCATATTCCAAGATGAAAATGCCAGGATTCATCGGGCTCAAATAGTGACAGAGTGAATCAGGAGCAGAGACGTCATTTTCACACATGGATTGTCCACCACAGAGTCCAGACCTTAACCCCAGTGAGAATCTTTGTGCTGAAGCTTTGAGCAGCGTCAGACTCGACCATCATCAATGAAACAGGTGAAACATTAATGCAACACTGGATGGAAATAAATCTGTGACGTGAAGAAGCAAAATCGAAACAATGACACAGAGAATGTGACGTAATCAAAGCTAAAGGAACAAACAAATATTAGAGAGTGTGACCTTTTTTTTGGCCAGGGAGTGTATAACCTGAATAAAACCCGTTAAAACTACCAGAATAACTTGCGTTTTTGAGTGTCCTGCCCAAGTGCACAACAGCAGTGTGTCTGGCAGAGGGGATTGAACCTTTCTTTGTTTCCTTCAGTGTGTCTTGTGTTTTGTGCTTCGTGCTTTGTCTGTGGTCAGTGAAATTACTTTTCTTCAACGACGTCAAAAAAACACAATTAACTCTTCCCTTAAACGCACCACGAGACTCTGCTGTTTCTAACACACCTCCATCTGCTCCACCCTCCTTTTCCTCTGCGCCATTCCTCCTCCTTTTCCTCCTCTTCCTTCTCTTCCTCTTCCTCTTCTTCTTCTTCTTCTTCTTTTTCTCTGACACAAACTCTGTCTCTTTAGCCTCGTATCAACATGATAAACACGATTTCACGGCACATTACAATCACGGCTCTTTGTAAAACACACCAAATCCGCCTATAAAAAATTAATTCTGTTTGTGGCGAGCGTTGGGAGAGCGTCGGGAGAGCGTCGGGAGAGCGTCGGGAGAGCGTCGGGAGAGCGTCGGGAGAGCGTCGGGAGAGCGTCGGGAGAGCGGCCCAAATGTGATGTATAGATTTACAAAAGCACACGGCTCCAGTTTTAATGCGTCATAAACACGGGGCTGTTTTTTGGTCTCTCTTCCAATAAAAGCAGAACGTCGCGGGGGTGTGATTCGGGGAGCTGGGGGAAATTAAAGTCTCACTCCCTTTTTCTCTCAAACACAAGTATAAGTACACGAGAGTACACAAAAGTACACAAAAACACACACAAGTACTACACACACAGTTAATCAGCAACCCACAGAGAAATCTGAGACTACATCTACACCCAGTGGAGGGAACACGATACAACCGCAGCTCTCCTCCTCCTCCTCTTTCTCTCCTCCTCCTCCTCCCCACAGTCTCTCTCCTCTATTTTCCCTCACTCCACCCATCCCTCGCTTTCTCCTCTAATCATCAGCACAGCATCCCGTTGATAAATTAGAGGAGAAAGGAGTAAACGTAGACCTACTGTTACTCAGAAATAATCAGCTCATGTGAAGCTGCGTTTGGTCTAATAGTAGAAAAGTACATGACGTAAGCTGTATGGAAGTATAAGTACGTAAATATGTACGTATAATTATGTAAATAGTAAGTAGCACCCGCTTGTCTCTATGGTATTTTTTAACTCATGTTAAATCTATGCCAAGTTACATGACAGATCTGTGGAGATGCAAGTCTGCTCAAGGTCATTTTTAGAAATAATAAACCTGCTGCCAAAAACATAACTGTGTCATTCACAGTCCACCAGAACAGTACGACTTTATATCAGACGTGTTCAATCTGTTCAGATGTTTGTCCAGGTTCTGGTCGTTTCTTCTCGTTGAGTCTGAAGTTTTATTTGGACTGATTCATGTTCGAGTTTAATCACCACTATTTTCATGTCATTTTGTCAATCTGCCCCCGTTTACCCTCCATCGGTACATGCCCACTGTGCCACGCCCACTGTGCCACGCCCACTGTGCCACGCCCCCTGTGACACGCCCACTGTGACACGCCCACTGTGACAGGCCCACTCTGACACGCCCACTCTGACACGCCCACTCTGACACGCCCACTGTGACACGCCCACTCTGACACGCCCACTCTGACACGCCCACTGTGACGTACGCACTTCCTTCTCCAATTTTATTTTCTTAATTGGTGATACTCCTCTCAATGTGGAGTCACACAGGGACCAGACGGCCCTTCTTCAAGTCCTCAGTCTCTGCTTCTTCCTCTGAAGACGTGACAGTGGGATTGAGGAGATCCTCAAAGTACTGTATTCCTTCCACCGTCTGAAACATCTCCAGTCGAAGTCAGCAGCTCTCCGCCCACACTGTAAACAGTCAGAATCTCTTTGAGGCCAACCGATGGTCCTCCTTCATGGCCTCCCCGAACTCCTCTCAAACCCCAAGTTTTTGCATCTGCAACCACATGAGCCACAGCACACTTGGCCCGCCGGTACTCGTCAGCTGCCTCAGGAGTCCCACGAGCCAAGCCGAGCTCGATAGAACTCCATCTTCAGTCTGACAGCATCCCTTACTTCCAGTGTCCACCACCGGGTTCGGGGATTGCCGCCGCGACAAGCACCGCAGACCTTACGACCACAGCTACGAGCGGCTGCATAAACAATAGAGGTGGAGAACATGGCCCACTCGGAGTCCACGTCCCCAACCTAGCCTGGAGTCAGGGAGAAGCTCTCCCTGAGGTGAGAGTTGTCTAGAACACTTGGGTCTGCCAGGTCTGTCCTTCCTCCTCTGTCAGCAGATCCAATTCACCACCAGGTGGTGCTCTACAGCTCTGCCCCTCTCTTCACCCGAGTGCCCAAGACACACAGCCGGAGGTCGGATGACACGTCAACAAAGTCGATCATCGACCTCTGACCTGGAGTGTCCTGGTGCCACGTGCACTGAGGGACCTTGTGCTCGAACATGGTGTTTTTAAGGACAAACTGTGACTCGCTCAGCAGAACAATAACAGAACACCACTTCAGTTCAGATCAGGGAGGCCGTTCTTCCTGATCACGCCCCTCCAGGTGTCACTAGTGTTGAAGTCCCCCCAGTAGAACAAGTTCCCAGTCGGCTCACTGTCTCGTACCTCTCCCAGGGACTTCAAGAAGGCTGAGTTTGTCCCATAGGCCGACACCACAGTGAGAGACCTGTCCCCGACCTGAAGAACCAAGGACTCAACCCTCTTGTTCACCGGCGTGAACTCCAACAGTCAGTCTGTGTTCTCCTCAGTCTGTGTCCTCCTCAGACTGTGTCCTCGTCAGTCTGTGTCCTCCTCAGTCTGTGTCCTCCTCAGACTGTGTCCTCCTCAGACTGTGTCCTCCTCAGACTGTGTCCTCCTCAGTCTGTGTTGTCCTCAGTCTGTCCTCCTCAGACTGTGTCCTCCTCAGACTGTGTCCTCCTCAGACTGTGTCCTTCTCAGTCTGTGTCCTCCTCAGTCTGTGTCCTCCTCAGTCTGTGTCCTCCTCAGTCTGTGGTGACAAACTCAACGCTGCAAAAATAAATCATATTATGTTTGACAGATGCCTGATCCTGATCCTGAGACTGCAGCCCCTCTCTCTTTTTCTCTGTTCCTCTCTCTCTCTCTCCTTCTCTCCCTCCGCCTCTCTCTGTTTCTCTCTGTTCTCCTCACGTTCACTTCAAATTTACTTTTTCTCTCACAGGTTTAAAGTTTAACGTTGACTTCCAGACAGCAGTAGTTTAAATATACTCTTGTACCGAGTCGATCTCGAGTCCATCTCCTCCTGTAGATCTCTCTCTCAAACTTAGTTCAATGTCAGAATGAGACTTGGACTTCAAAATCCTTCAGAGTAAAAGTACTGCTACTTCTAAATCCTTCAGAGTAAAAGTACTGCTACTTCTAAATACTTCAGAGTAAAAGTACTGCTACTTCTAAATCCAGACCTCGCTCATGATGTGGAGAAGTAGAGCCCTCAGTGCTCCAAGTTAGCATAAGGAAGCCCTGATTATCCTGAATAAATAAACAATAATAAATAATGAACACATATTTTTTAAGAATTTTTCCAGCTTTTGAAGTATTTCATTAAAACCATAATTATCACATAAATGAGGTAGTGAAGTCTTTGTGCTTTATTGAGTCTTCTTAAACTGTAGTAATTATAATGTTACTAAAATGAGTCATATTTTACAACACGTCCTGTTCAGACCCGAGCTGTGGAGAAAGAAATAAAATAAAAGTGAAACTTAAATTACCATCAGAAATGTGTTTGTATGTATTTATGTCGTTATGTAGTGAGTAAATCATTATAGTAAAAGTGTGAGTTCAGCCTGTGTTCACTGTACGATACAAACCCAGACGTTTCAGTGACAAGAACATCCATCGCTCGGGGCCAAACTGCCTCCATTTTGTGTGAACGAGCACAAAGTCATTAGAGCAGTTTGGGGGTTTGAAAACTCCAAGAAACAAGGTCACCACAGCCCGGTGATCTGCAGTCACAAAAATGAAACGCTGGATTCCCCAGAACACAATAACCCCCAGGACACAACGACCACGTGGACACAACGACCACGTGAACACAACGACCCCCAAAACACCACGAGCCCCAAAACACAACAACCCCCAAAACACAACGAGCCCCAAAACACAACGACTACGTGAACACAACGACCCCCAAAACACAACGACCCCCAAAACACAACGACCACGTGAACACAACGACCCCCAAAACACAACGACCCCCAAAACACAACGACCACGTGAACACAACGACCACGTGAACACAACAACCCCCAGAACACAATGACCCCAAAACACAACGACCCCCAAAACACAACGACCCCCAAAACACAACGACCCCCAAAACACAACGACCACGTGAACACAACAACCCCCAGAACACAATGACCACGTGAACACAACAACCCCCAGAACACAACGACCCCCAAAACACAACGAGCCCCAAAACACAACGACCCCCAAAACACAACGACCACGTGAACACAACGACCCCCAAAACACAATGACCCCAAAACACAACGAGCCCCAAAACACAACGACCCCCAAAACACAACGACCACGTGAACACAACGACCCCCAAAACACAATGACCCCAAAACACAACGACCCCCAAAACACAACGACCCCCAAAACACAACGACCCCCAAAACACAACGACCACGTGAACACAACGACCCCCAAAACACAATGACCCCAAAACACAACGACCCCCAAAACACAACGACCCCCAAAACACAACGACCCCCAAAACACAACGACCACGTGAACACAACGACCACGTGAACACAACGACCACCAAAACACAACGAGCCCCAAAACACAATAACCCCCAGAACACAATGACCACGTGAACACAACGAGCCCCAAAACACAACGAGCCCCAAAACACAACGACCACCAAAACACAACGACCCCCAAAACACAATAACCCCAGAACACCAAACACCTTGATCCCAAAAACACCACGATCTCCCCCGGGTCCTGCTCTGCTTGGATTTGTCTGCGCTGGTGAGTCTGAATTTGTCTGCGCAGGTGAGTCTGGATTTGTCTGCGCAGGTGAGTCTGTGTCGGTCTGCGCAGGTGAGTCTGGATTTGTCTGCGCAGGTGAGTCTGGATTTGTCTGCGCAGGTGAGTCTGTTTCTGTCTGCGCAGGTGAGTCTGGATTTGTCTGCGCAGGTGAGTCTGGATTTGTCTGCGCAGGTGAGTCTGGATTTGTCTGCGCAGGTGAGTCTGTGTCGGTCTGCGCAGGTGAGTCTGGATTTGTCTGCGCAGGTGAGTCTGTGTCGGTCTGCACAGGTGAGTCTGTCTGCGCAGGTGAGTCTGGATTTGTCTGCACAGGTGAGTCTGTGTCGGTCTGCACAGGTGAGTCTGTCTGCGCAGGTGAGTCTGGGTCTGTCTGCGCAGGTGAGTCTGGGTCTGTGTGCGCAGGTGAGTCTGGGTCTGTGTGCGCAGGTGAGTCTGGGTCTGTGTGCGCAGGTGAGTCTGGGTCTGTGTGCGCAGGTGAGTCTGGGTCTGTCAGCGCAGGTGAGTCTGTGTCTGTCTGCACAGGTGAGTCTGGGTCTGTCTGCGCAGGTGAGTCTGGGTCTGTCTGCGCAGGTGAGTCTGGGTCTGTCTGCGCAGGTGAGTCTGGGTCTGTCTGCGCAGGTGAGTCTGGGTCTGTCTGCGCAGGTGAGTCTGGGTCTGTCTGCGCAGGTGACGGGCTCTGTCTCTTGAACCTCGTTGTCATGGTGATGCGTTCGTTGATCAGCTGATGGACTCTGATGGTGTTTGGGGAGAGTGACTCGACCCAAAAGTAAAAGAAACAGAACTAAATGTAGAGCCACTGGGGGGCGCTCCACAGAGACACTACCATGTGTGAAAACGACCTAAAACAGGGACAGCTGCAAAACATCTGTCATCTGTACATTATGGAGTACAAGTACTACAGTGATGATTTGTACTTTGGCTACTGCAAAAATATTACAGCAATATCAAAAGTACTACTAATACAACTGAAAATACTCCCACTACTGCAAGTACTGCGATAACTACTACAGTAATATACATCACAGCACCTCCTGCGACTCCTCCTCCTGAACTAGAAGCTCCTCGTGGCTCTTGTTCTCGTGTTATTGGTGCCACTTAACGAGTGAAAACATCTCAGTCTCATGTTGTGGTTTGAAAACATGATTTCTGCCTCTCGTCTGATCTGGAGTCAAAGCAATAAAACGGTGGATTTCCTAAAGCAGCAGCCGCCCCGGGCCCCGGGCCCCGGCCTCCTCCGAGCGCCTCAGACCGGCTCACTCTGGGCCGGAGCAGCTGCGTGCGCCTGTCTCTCTGGATCTCAGTGCTATCGGATATCCACTCCACCTCCTCCTCCTCCTCCTCCACCTCCTCCTCCACACCATTACACAGGCCTCTTTATGCTGCGCTAAAACTGCTCATGTTCAAACCCTCCAGGGACCAGATCCTTAAAACACGGCGGCGGTGGAGAGGCGCTGTCTGCTGAAATATTAATAGGGTCTTAATTGGTTGTTAATGGACTGGTGCTCGGTGTAGAGTCGCTCTCCATTTGGATGAAGCCAAACAGTGAAACGGGCGTAGTGGGGTGTCCGCTTACACCTTCGCCGGCGTCTCATTGTTTGCTGGACACCGGAGCTGTGACCTTCCTCAGGTTTTATGAGCGGGGCCGCCGCTCCGTGGTCAGGTTTGCGTCGCGTTACATTAACGACTAATATGTTTTTAATTTGCTGTGATCAGCCTGAGGTGGAGGTCGGAGAAAGTTCAGTTGTTTTAGTTCATCCAAACAAAGGCAGTAAACGTGATGTAAACGTGATACTTCCTGCGGCGATGCTCTCACGGTTTGAAGAGGATCAAGTCGAGTATAGAGCGGCGTTACAGAGTTATGTAATGTGACCTCACTGACCAGTACAACTATTTTTCATTTCCTTAAAAATGTTTATGACAGAATGAAAAGTGTTCACCACCGGCTCCTCCGACCGACTTCAAATAATGAGAACATTTTAATAAAACCACCGTGTGTTTAGGTTTATGTGAAGCACTTTGTTCAGTTTGTTCAGTTTGTTCAGTTTGTTCAGTTTGTTCAGTTTGTTCAGTTTGTTCAGTTTGGTCAGTTTTAATTGAGCTGTAGAGATAAACTTGATCTTGGATTTATAAACATTTTGTCTCTTGGACTTTTAAAGCTGCACTGTGGAACTTTTCTGGCTTTTATTCATGTTGTTATTGCTCTGGCTGGAATGTCCCGCAGTGTAGTGTATCCATGGAGACAAGGCAGGTTTATTTGTACAACTGCTCCACAAAGTAAAGTTGTGCTCGTCACAAACGTGTTGGACGCCTTTACGTTTGGGGACAAACGCCTTAACGATACTTCAGACGCGTCCAAGGCGTTTGTTGGCGTCTGCGCCGGTGCCTTTGGACGTTTTGTGTGTTTGTGAATCTGCAGGTCCAGAGAGTGACTTTAGTGGATTTATTACATAAAACGATGAGCGGAGGTGATCGGCGGCGTGTGTGTGATTCGCCTTTACGCCTGTGCGTCCGACAGAATGAAGCCGCCGTTTGTGGCTGATGTTTTCTATTTGTTCCAGATAATGACGTCGCTTTGTCACTGGAGCGTTGTCTCTGTTTGGTTAATGCTGCGTCAAATGCAAATAAAGTTCTGCTTTTTCAACTTTTGGACTCACAAACAAAGAATCGACGCCAGATTCACGCCGCTCTGACGCCTGAAAAGTCACCACAAAAACACCAGGTGTGTCCATCAGAGTTTACACTCGACGCTCCGGACGCCTCGGTGTGAACAATAAAACAACACAACAAATCAAAACATGAATCATCATAAATAACAACAAGCAGCCAAACGATGAGCACGTTACAGTTCAGATCTGTGGAGAGCTGGACCCACACGGCGCCTGTTTAAAGGCAAAAACACAGATCATTTTAACGCCGTATTGAGTAACATCACATCACCATGGAGACGGGCAGATTTCAGTCCCAAAAGTGCTGCCACAGCTGCGGCGTATCGGCGCCGGCGGCCTCCGCGCCCACTGCCGATCGCTCAGTTACACACCACATTCTTACAAACCGAGGTGGGTGAAGTGTCTTGCCCGAGGACACAATGCCAGAGCTCTGGTCTGAGCTGTGATCAAAGACAAACTGAACCTTAGACTTCTACAAATCTGCTGTTTGTCTTTTTGCTCTGAACTTTTAAAACATTCTTTCCACACAAACAGAAATAGTTCACTTGGAACGCGAAATGTTTTATACTTGGAATCTCTTCAGAGTCCGACATCTACGGCTGCGGAGGAAACGGGATATTTTTCCGATTGCATGATGCTGTGTTTAATTTTTCATGGAAATCCTGGGCATTATCCCATTTAAACTTCAGATGTTTGTGGCCGTGGTGTTTTCTGTCTCTGCGGCTGCTACGGACGAGACGAGTCGTCCTCTGTAAGAGCAGACATGCAATATTTAAACATGTGAGAGTTACGGGAGAATCAAATGGAAAAACAGCTCCAGTTCAAATGTTCGCATCCACACATACATTTTTGATCGCGGCAAAACCTTCAAGACGCCATCCCCTTTAAGGCGAGCGGCGGGCGGATGTCAGGCGGGGCGTATATTTAGACATAAGTGATATGTCAGCGTGTCTTTCAAGGCTCGTTCAGCTTCGATTCATTTATGAGAGGGACAAATAGTTGTTGAAAGACTTGCTTCAGGAAATGGGTCTGGGAGTCGAGCGGCGGGGGTCACGGCGACTGCGTTTTACAATTTTGGCTTTTAAAATGGAGTCTGTGACGAGGACAACACCCGACTGCTAAAACTGACCCTGTGAGAAAGTGTAAATGTGACTGAGCCAAGAGCCACGAGTCGAGAAATCAGAGGAAATCAGAGGAAATCATGTACGATTATAACGACAGTGAAGACTGAGGTCCCAGAATGACTCTGTGACTCTAAATGTGACTCTGTGACTCTAAATGTGACTCTGTGACTCTAAATGTGACTCTGTGTGACTCTGTATGTCTCTGTGTGATTCTGTGACTCTAAATGTGACTCTAAACATGATTCTGTGACTCTGTGACTGTGTGTGACTCTGTGACTCTGTGTGACTCTGTGTGACTCTGTGACTCTGTGACTCTGTGTGACTCTGTGACTCTGTGACTCTGTGACTCTGTGACTCTGTGTGTCTCTGTGTGACTCTGTGTGTCTCTGTGTGTCTCTGTGTGACTCTGTGTGACTCTGTGTGACTCTGTGTGACTCTGTGACTCTGTGTGACTCTGTGTGACTCTGTGTGACTCTGTGACTGTGTTGACGCCAAATGATGTACTTTAGAGTACTTCAGAATCATATCACTCAAAAAGTACAAAGTAGTGATACAAGTTAGAGAAGCATAAAAGAAACTGGACATAACATCAGATTTAAAATCATCAGATTTAAAATCATCAGATTTAAAATCATCAGATTTAAAATCATCAGATCATTTGGACTGAACATTAAATAAGACGATTTTAGAATCACATTATTTTTATGTTTATTCTCAGGATTTGGATTCTGTGATTTCACATAAATGTAAATATTGAGCAGATGCACAGACACTGATACTAGTATTGGCCAGTACTCGTACTTGTCAATGGGCTGTGAGTACCAAGAGCCGATACCAAGAGCCGATACCGCTGTAACTGCTGCCTCGTTTGTGGACTAGTATAAACACCTGAGTGACATTTAGTTTTCATAAGAAAAATATTATAAATTATTTTTAATATAACTGCATGGGCTCTTGGGGGCCCCCTGGGGGCCGCGGGGCCCTGAGCAGCTGCTCAGTCTGTGTATAGGCTGGACCAGCCCTGTCTGTACTTTAAATCTATTAAACATTTAACCAGTTTAATGCTGTGATCCAAACAAAAACAGGAGCATGTGACATGTGTGCTCCAGGGGGCGCTCTGGGGCTAAGTGTTTAAGATACACGTCAAAATGAATCATTATCTGAAGTGTGACGCTGTGTGTCCCGAGAAAAACACAACTCAATGTTAAAATAAAGTTCTTTACAATAGGACAGTTTGAATATTATTAAACAAACACAGAGACAAATGAAGACGTTTATTAGAAAGTTTAAAATGGTAAATGTACAGAGTGTCCAGCAGGGGACAGCAGAGGACATACTGTGAGTGTCCAGCAGGGGACAGCAGAGGACACACTGTGAGTGTCCAGCAGGGGGCAGCAGAGGACACACTGTGAGTGTCCAGCAGGGGACAGCAGAGGACACACTGAGTGTCCAGCAGAGGGCAGGACAGGACACACTGGGGCAGGTTCAAATGTCTCAGATTAAAATAGTTGGACAGATTATGATGTAATGTTTGTCTTTAGTTGTGGAGTTGATTTGTTTTGTGTTTTTGTCGCTGAGTCAGACTCTGACACTTTATCTCTGTCCTAATTTCCTCTTGTGTTTTTTTTTTGTTTTGTGTAAATGTTTTTCTTTGACTCAGACTCTGAGTACTTCTTCCACCTCTGAGCTTCCATTTTATGTCCCGTGTCCAATTACATCACAATGAGTCCACCAGATGTCCTCCCTGAGCCTCAGAATGTCTCCACTGTGCACTTCCCCCAGTCACCACCAGAGGGCGCCAAAACACAAGACAAACACTGATGTCCCAGACGAGCTTTAAGTCTCTGCTGTGAGACATGAGGACAGAGACGAGACATGAGAACAGAGACATCAGGACAGAGACGAGACATGAGGACAGAGACATCAGGACAGAGACGAGACATGAGAACAGAGACATCAGGACAGAGACGAGACATGAGGACAGAGACATGAGGACAGAGACGAGACATGAGGACAGAGACGAGACAGAGACAGGACCTGTCTGTGCTTCATGTGTCTGCAACTGTCTCACTCAAACACAAAATCACACCCACACACCCCGTTCCACACACACAAACACCCACACAGTTCCACACACACACACACACCCACCCCCCCACACAGTTCCACACACACACACACACACACCCCTACACACACACACACCCCCACACAGTTCCACACACACAGTTCCACACACACAGTTCCACACACACACACACACACACACACACACACACACACACACAGTGATGTCATGCTCATATTTTATTGACGCAGTAAAATGCAGATACAGTTTTGACATTTGTCAGATTTGTCTTTTTTGGCAGCAGGACAAACACAGACGTGTTTACAAAGTTCACTTTAAGAAAAGGGTAGAAAAGTCGTTTATGTTCAAAACGTCACAAGAGCAAAGCCTAAAAAACACAACACAATTATCTGTTCAATCTGAAAATGTATAAATATTCATTGGAACATGATCGGAGGAAAACGTGGCCTGTACATCACGTCTGAAATACAAACATTTTGGCTTCAACGTTTTATTTTATGGATGAAAAAAGTTTAGCCCCAAGTAAAAAAAAAAAAAAGCTTCAAAACTGACCACAACAACGACAACTGTTCACTGAGCACAACGAGACGTCACAGGAGAAAGAGCTGCACACGGACTGGACACGGACTGGACACGGACTGGACACGGACTGGACACGGACTGGACACGGACTGGACACGGACTGGACACAGCACTGTAATGGTCTGTGATCTGTCCTACTGGATGCACACGCGGTGACACACACACCTGCTAGTGTGTAGTGTAGGTGTTTTGTAGTTGTAGTGTAGGTGTAGTGTAGGTGTTTTGTAGGTGTTTTGTAGGTGTAGTGTAGGTGTTTTGTAGGTGGTTTGTAGGTGTAGTGTAGGTGTTTTGTAGGTGTAGTGTAGGTGTAGTGTAGGTGTAGTGTAGGTGTTTTGTAGGTGGTTTGTAGGTGTAGTGTAGGTGTTTTGTAGGTGGTTTGTAGGTGTAGTGTAGGTGTTTTGTAGGTGTAGTGTAGGTGTAGTGTAGGTGTAGTGTAGGTGTTTTGTAGGTGGTTTGTAGTTGTAGTGTAGGTGTAGTGTAGGTGTAGTGTAGGTGTAGTGTAGGTGTTTTGTAGTTGTAGTGTAGGTGTAGTGTAGGTGTTTTGTAGGTGGTTTGTAGGTGTAGTGTAGGTGTTTTGTAGGTGTAGTGTAGGTGTAGTGTAGGTGTAGTGTAGGTGTTTTGTAGGTGGTTTGTAGTTGTAGTGTAGGTGTAGTGTAGGTGTAGTGTAGGTGTAGTGTAGGTGTTTTGTAGTTGTAGTGTAGGTGTAGTGTAGGTGTTTTGTAGGTGTTTTGTAGGTGTAGTGTATTTGTAGTTAGTCTAAAACACAAAATGGCCGACGATACAGAATGTAAATGTTTAATCTGGTCACGAAGTCGAACTCGGGACGAAGCGACACGAGAAAATCAACTTTTAGCCCTTTGATTCTTGTGTTGAATCGATTCCTTGTGTTGAATCGATTCCTTGTGTTGAATCGATTCCTTGTGTTGAATCGATTCCTTGTGTTTTGGTTCCAGGGAGATTCTCGAGCAGTGCCTCATTATTTAAATTTTTCCTGAGTGCGGTTTCCATTGTGCTTTTGGGCAACACACTTCACACTTCGCACTGCAGCGCCCTCTAGAGGTCCATGACGGTGTTGCAGGTTCGAGTTCCATTTTGTCGTTTCTGACATTTGCACTAAACCTGCGGCGCCTCATGATGAAAACACAAAGTAAAAGTTGTTTTTTTAAATCAAACAAACTGAATCCGACTCAAACTCACACAGTTTAAGAACGAGCTCAGCCAATCAGCTCTCACCCCCGGAGTCATGTGACGTCACGTTTGTTTTAGTGTTTTATTTGTCTCATGGCTGGATGTCGTCTGTATGAAAACAGCTGTCGGCTTTGACATTTCATAATCGTGTTTCCACCTGTCCATCTGTCCACCTGTCCATCTGTCCATCTGTCCACCTGTCCATCTGTCCATCTGTCCATCTGTCCATCTCTTTGTCCATCCATCTCGTTCTGTCCATCTCATTCTCTCATTCTTTCTGTCCATCTCTGTGTCGTTCGTGATCGTCGAGCTGCTGTAGACGTCTGATTATGTCACAAAGTGCTGCTTTTACCAAACACTTTACTCATTTACCAGAGAAAAGCTGCGTAATAAAGCTTTAATATTTTAAACATCGTCCCGACCTTCACCAAACGAGTCTGAGCTTCAGAAAAGTACAACAAACAAAGAGCGAGAAGAGCAGATATTTTTACATTTGAATAAAGTGGAAGTTCAACCATAAAGAGCTTATTCATTTCACCTCATGATGTCACACAGTGGCACGGGCTGACCGCAGCACTGG
>NC_047134.1:36168040-36171850 GCF_009829125.3 Periophthalmus magnuspinnatus | reverse complement strand
AACCCTAACCCTAACCCTAACCCTAACACTAACCCTAACCCTAACCCTAACCCTAACCCTAACCCTAACCCTAACCCTAACCCTAACCCTAACCCTAACCCTAACCCTAACCCTAACCCTAACCCTAACCCTAACCCTAACCCTAACCCTAACCCTAACCCTAACCCTAACCCTAACCCTAACCCTAACCCTAACCCTAACCCTAACCCTAACCCTAACCCTAACCCTAACCCTAACCCTAACCCTAACCCTAACCCTAACCCTAACCCTAACCCTAACCCTAACCCTAACCCTAACCCTAACCCTAACCCTAACCCTAACCCTAACCCTAACCCTAACCCTAACCCTAACCCTAACCCTAACCCTAACCCTAACCCTAACCCTAACCCTAACCCTAACCCTAACCCTAACCCTAACCCTAACCCTAACCCTAACCCTAACCCTAACCCTAACCCTAACCCTAACCCTAACCCTAACCCTAACCCTAACCCTAACCCTAACCCTAACCCTAACCCTAACCCTAACCCTAACCCTAACCCTAACCCTAACCCTAACCCTAACCCTAACCCTAACCCTAACCCTAACCCTAACCCTAACCCTAACCCTAACCCTAACCCTAACCCTAACCCTAACCCTAACCCTAACCCTAACCCTAACCCTAACCCTAACCCTAACCCTAACCCTAACCCTAACCCTAACCCTAACCCTAACCCTAACCCTAACCCTAACCCTAACCCTAACCCTAACCCTAACCCTAACCCTAACCCTAACCCAAACCCTAACCCTAACCCTAACCCTAACCCTAACCCTAACCCTAACCCTAACCCTAACCCTAACCCTAACCCTAACCCTAACCCTAACCCTAACCCTAACCCTAACCCTAACCCTAACCCTAACCCTAACCCTAACCCTAACCCTAACCCTAACCCTAACCCTAACCCTAACCCTAACCCTAACCCTAACCCTAACCCTAACCCTAACCCTAACCCTAACCCTAACCCTAACCCTAACCCTAACCCTAACCCTAACCCTAACCCTAACCCTAACCCTAACCCTAACCCTAACCCTAACCCTAACCCTAACCCTAACCCTAACCCTAACCCTAACCCTAACCCTAACCCTAACCCTAACCCTAACCCTAACCCTAACCCTAACCCTAACCCTAACCCTAACCCTAACCCTAACCCTAACCCTAACCCTAACCCTAACCCTAACCCTAACCCTAACCCTAACCCTAACCCTAACCCTAACCCTAACCCTAACCCTAACCCTAACCCTAACCCTAACCCTAACCCTAACCCTAACCCTAACCCTAACCCTAACCTAACCCTAACCCTAACCCTAACCCTAACCCTAACCCTAACCCTAACCCTAACCCTAACCCTAACCCTAACCCTAACCCTAACCCTAACCCTAACCCTAACCCTAACCCTAACCCTAACCCTAACCCTAACCCTAACCCTAACCCTAACCCTAACCCTAACCCTAACCCTAACCCTAACCCTAACCCTAACCCTAACCCTAACCCTAACCCTAACCCTAACCCTAACCCTAACCCTAACCCTAACCCTAACCCTAACCCTAACCCTAACCCTAACCCTAACCCTAACCCTAACCCTAACCCTAACCCTAACCCTAACCCTAACCCTAACCCTAACCCTAACCCTAACCCTAACCCTAACCCTAACCCTAACCCTAACCCTAACCCTAACCCTAACCCTAACCCTAACCCTAACCCTAACCCTAACCCTAACCCTAACCCTAACCCTAACCCTAACCCTAACCCTAACCCTAACCCTAACCCTAACCCTAACCCTAACCCTAACCCTAACCCTAACCCTAACCCTAACCCTAACCCTAACCCTAACCCTAACCCTAACCCTAACCCTAACCCTAACCCTAACCCTAACCCTAACCCTAACCCTAACCCTAACCCTAACCCTAACCCTAACCCTAACCCTAACCCTAACCCTAACCCTAACCCTAACCCTAACCCTAACCCTAACCCTAACCCTAACCCTAACCCTAACCCTAACCCTAACCCTAACCCTAACCCTAACCCTAACCCTAACCCTAACCCTAACCCTAACCCTAACCCTAACCCTAACCCTAACCCTAACCCTAACCCTAACCCTAACCCTAACCCTAACCCTAACCCTAACCCTAACCCTAACCCTAACCCTAACCCTAACCCTAACCCTAACCCTAACCCTAACCCTAACCCTAACCCTAACCCTAACCCTAACCCTAACCCTAACCCTAACCCTAACCCTAACCCTAACCCTAACCCTAACCCTAACCCTAACCCTAACCCTAACCCTAACCCTAACCCTAACCCTAACCCTAACCCTAACCCTAACCCTAACCCTAACCCTAACCCTAACCCTAACCCTAACCCTAACCCTAACCCTAACCCTAACCCTAACCCTAACCCTAACCCTAACCCTAACCCTAACCCTAACCCTAACCCTAACCCTAACCCTAACCCTAACCCTAACCCTAACCCTAACCCTAACCCTAACCCTAACCCTAACCCTAACCCTAACCCTAACCCTAACCCTAACCCTAACCCTAACCCTAACCCTAACCCTAACCCTAACCCTAACCCTAACCCTAACCCTAACCCTAACCCTAACCCTAACCCTAACCCTAACCCTAACCCTAACCCTAACCCTAACCCTAACCCTAACCCTAACCCTAACCCTAACCCTAACCCTAACCCTAACCCTAACCCTAACCCTAACCCTAACCCTAACCCTAACCCTAACCCTAACCCTAACCCTAACCCTAACCCTAACCCTAACCCTAACCCTAACCCTAACCCTAACCCTAACCCTAACCCTAACCCTAACCCTAACCCTAACCCTAACCCTAACCCTAACCCTAACCCTAACCCTAACCCTAACCCTAACCCTAACCCTAACCCTAACCCTAACCCTAACCCTAACCCTAACCCTAACCCTAACCCTAACCCTAACCCTAACCCTAACCCTAACCCTAACCCTAACCCTAACCCTAACCCTAACCCTAACCCTAACCCTAACCCTAACCCTAACCCTAACCCTAACCCTAACCCTAACCCTAACCCTAACCCTAACCCTAACCCTAACCCTAACCCTAACCCTAACCCTAACCCTAACCCTAACCCTAACCCTAACCCTAACCCTAACCCTAACCCTAACCCTAACCCTAACCCTAACCCTAACCCTAACCCTAACCCTAACCCTAACCCTAACCCTAACCCTAACCCTAACCCTAACCCTAACCCTAACCCTAACCCTAACCCTAACCCTAACCCTAACCCTAACCCTAACCCTAACCCTAACCCTAACCCTAACCCTAACCCTAACCCTAACCCTAACCCTAACCCTAACCCTAACCCTAACCCTAACCCTAACCCTAACCCTAACCCTAACCCTAACCCTAACCCTAACCCTAACCCTAACCCTAACCCTAACCCTAACCCTAACCCTAACCCTAACCCTAACCCTAACCCTAACCCTAACCCTAACCCTAACCCTAACCCTAACCCTAACCCTAACCCTAACCCTAACCCTAACCCTAACCCTAACCCTAACCCTAACCCTAACCCTAACCCTAACCCTAACCCTAACCCTAACCCTAACCCTAACCCTAACCCTAACCCTAACCCTAACCCTAACCCTAACCCTAACCCTAACCCTAACCCTAACCCTAACCCTAACCCTAACCCTAACCCTAACCCTAACCCTAACCCTAACCCTAACCCTAACCCTAACCCTAACCCTAACCCTAACCCTAACCCTAACCCTAACCCTAACCCTAACCCTA